>NW_027969845.1:0-12342 GCF_054177405.1 Leptonychotes weddellii
AAAAAAAAAAAAGAAAATATCCTCCTATCCCTAGTTTTTATACATTGGCATTGAATTTTGTCAAACCATTTTACTCCATCTATGATATGATCGTACGCTTTTTTCATATTCAGTATGTTAATATGATGAATTAATTATCCATTGGTAATCCATTAATTATCATATCAGCATTGAACCAGCCTTGCATTTCTGGAATGAACAATACTGGTGGTGATGAGTTATCCTTTACACATATTGATGGATTCAGTTTGTTAATATTTTGTTAAGGAGTTTTGTATCTATTGGTGAAAGATATCGGTGTATAATTTTCCTCTCTTATAATATCTTATGATTTTTTTAAGATTTTATTTATTTGAGAGAGAGAGATAGTGAGAGAGCACATGAGCGGTGGAGAAGGGCAGAGGGAGAGGGAAAAGGAGGCTCCCCACTGAGCGCGGAGCCCCATACAGGGCATATTTTGTGATTTTTGAAAGCCAGACTTACTGTTTAGATAAAAGAGACCAAGGTAAGTAGTCCATGTCAATTTGATTAAGAGTTGTCTTGTGTTTATTCATTGTTGTACCTACAGGTACCAGAGGCTCGAGTTTTGTCTAGTGTTTTTGTTTTAATCTTTTTTCTTGGCCCTGGGTCTTTCTTAAGTACTTCTCAGAGAGTCTATATCTATAGCTCTTACACTGGTTTTTTGTTTGTTCGTTTGTTATTGTTGTTGTTTTTAATTCATTCGTTTGCTTTATTATAGCTCTTACACTTGTAATCCACTGTTTTTTATTCTGGAGTCTTGTTGATGGTATCCTAAGGAGTTGGAGATGGGCAGTTCTCTAATCTTCCATTAAATCTTAGTCATTTATTGGGCCGTAAGTCAAGGTGTAGCCTTGTGTTTTAATCTGTCTTCTAGCACTATAGCTCTTTTTGGCCCTGCCCCCTACTCTCTTCCCTGGCTGTAGCATTCCCAATCTGTTTCTTTGAATGCCTGCCCTCATTAACTATGTTTCTCCCACTCCTTTAGGTAAAAAAGGAAAATTAGAGGAAGCAAGAGGGGGAAGGATTTCCTTTCCTCCAGCTAGGATAAGGCTTCAGAATTGCACTCTGGCAAGATCCTTTCTCCTGGGGAGTAGACCATTGTAGGGAGAAGGCTCTGAATGTTTCTTCCCTTCCCCCTGTCAAGGCCACAGAGGATCATTATAAGATTCTCACCAGGAAAGCCTAATAGTGTCCTGGAGATAAAACCAAAACAAGTGCTAGATCCCCTTAAAGCTACAGTTCCAGGAGTTTTCCTGCTCTTATGCTGCCCTCACTCAGCCTAAGCTATTGACCCATTTAAGTTTTGCCACCACTGGCTTCTGCTTCAGATAAGTAGATCTTGGTTGCTGTATGTCTTTGGATGAACCTCTTTAGATTTGAAGTGATGATTTACCCTGTGACCTCCATTCTCTTATTGGTTTAGTAAAAGTCATTGATTCTCAGGTTTTTTCAGGTTATATTTGTTGTAGGGATAAAAGAGTGATGAGTCCCAAGCTCTTACATGTCAGAGATGAAACTGGACAATAGCTGTCTTTTTAAGTTTAGTAAATGTTTAAAATTTCACATTCACCTCTGGAGAAGATTCAACTATTCAATAACAAATAAACATATAGAGTTGAGGTTTAACTGGACTTTAATTATATAAGTACTAACTCTCAGTTATATATATTTCTTGCATTGGAAGATATTTTAACCATAGAATGGTATTACTCAAAATGCATAGGCAGACATTGTTTTATTTTTTTTCAATTCTGTGAAATGCAGCACGGTATGATGAAATTTCCTATTGCAGCCTCACATTAAAAAAAGAAAGAAAGAAAGAAAACATACTGCCAGGAGCTTGATATATGTTTGTCCCATAAAACACTATATTTTATGCTCTCTCTTGGAAATTTTATATTAAACTGTGCATTCATGTGATTGAGATTACATATGGGAAATAAGTTTGTTTGCTACAGACTCAGATGAATTATCTTTTAAAAAAATTTATGATGATTATAAAACTAATACAGAAAAACAAAACTGTAAAAAAGTATATTTTGAATTCCCTGCAAATATATAACAGAAAAACAATTGTTCATATTTTGCTATTTTTAAATATTTTTTATTCACTCCTTACATATTTTAGGTAATAGCACTCTAAAATGTAGCCTACTCTCTTCACATGCTATCAAACCACAAGCTTCTCCAGACATTACATCTGTGTAGATATAATTTAATGCCTAAAATTAACTTATCATTTGTGTAGTTACTCTGTATTATCAAATATCAAAATTATTTATAATCATTTCACTATGCTTTGTCCACACTTATTAATATATTTTAAAAATTTGTCTCCCAGATTTACTGAGGCAAATAGCATTACTGGCTTTTCAGAAATAAATTTGATAATTTTTCATTTGCACGAGCTTTATGCTACTTAAGGCAACATTTATTGTTTTCCATGCACTGGGTAGTATTTTTGAGTGCTTTACTTGTGAACATGACAGGAACCTTATAATGTTGATTTTTGTTGTCCTTTACATTTAGAGATAAAGAAATTGTGGCACAAATATATAAAGTAAATTGCTTAAAGTTAGACAGAAGACAGGTGGTGGAGCTAAAGTTTGAAGCAAGGCAGTTTGGTTCTGGTTTCTGGATGCCTTGCCACAATGCTTTATTTGCTTTTCCGTTTTACCACATCTTCATTTAAAAAATTTGCTAATTGAAGAAGTTAAAGTAGCGTGCACTTTATCCAATAAGTATTTGCTAAGCAATCACTGTGTCCTAGACAGTGTTCTAATTACTTGTGATACATCAATGTACAAACCAGACATAGATCTCTGCCTCCATGAAGCTTACATTGTAGGAAAAGAAAAGAAAATTCAAGTTCTGTAATTAAGGAGTACATTATATGTTATGTTAAAACTCAATAAGTGCTATCTATAAAAATGACATTAGAACAGGTTCAGGGAATAAGGATTTAAAGGGATGGCAGGTTGAAGTACTAAACAGAATAGGAGAGCTTTAAGCAGAGAGAGGCATGAGCATGCTGGCCAAGGAGGTAGCTAGAGACAGAGGAGTAGCTTGAGGTAAAGTTCGAAGACTGTAGTATGCCTGGTGTAATTGAGAAATAGCAAGGAGGCCAGAGATGAGACAGGTAGAGGAAAGTAGGTGACACCTGTAGATGTCGGGATATTAATAAGGGTTATGAACTGTTAAAATTTGGCTTTTACTTTGAATGAAATAGGTTGGGAATGATTGTAGGGTTCTTAATAAAGATCCAACTTACTGATTTTATTGCATACCTTTGATTACTAATAAGGTTAGCTATTTTGTTCTTTAATACCATTTATTTTCCTGCTTTATAAATTACATATGGAAATATTTTATTTTTTTGGTCACTTTGAGTAAAGTTTCCTCTTTGCCCACAATGTAAAGCAATTCTGGATAACTAATGCTGAAAATGTAAAAACAACTTAGTGATATAATAGAGAGTAATTTACAGATTCAGGAAGAGATGAATAACCAGGGTTCTTGATGGATGCGCACCAAGATAGCTCTGAGATTCAAAACCAGAGACAAGAAACATCATGTGACATATCTCCAAATGCCTGCCAAGTCCCTTCAAATCTCAGAAGAGAATTTGATTTATTTGCATGGGTTATTTGACCATTTTTTTGATTGGGGGTTGGAGTACTATGACTAGTAACTTACCAAAATCATGGCAATAGAAATGAGGTCACTTTGTCAAAAAGAGATACATCAGGTAGACAAAAAAGAACTAATATCAAATCTAGTTTTAAAAAATTAATTTGTAAGAAATATTTATATATGAAGGAAATTAATTATTTGGCATCCCTTGTTGCAGCATGCCAATTATTTTATAGTTTACATTAATGCATCCCTTTTTAGATGGATATACAAAATGCGCTTACTGTATCATCTCACAATGAATTTAGATGGTTTTGGAAAATACTGCCTTATCAAAAGCTTTGATTAAAGGTGAGAAGTTTTCTTTTATGAGTCTTTGAAAACGATGTAGAAAGATGGATTTACATCTGTATTATCATGGGATAATTGGATGACTAAGAAGTCTGTGTCACACTTTCTGCTCTTGGAGCTAATAATTTTTCTGACCTAGTTGTTGAAATGTTTTCAACACACATCTCTGTATTATTATTATTAAGCCCATAATTTTTCCATGTGCTTTATATTTTACAAAGCACTTCAACTTATTTCATCTCATATGAACAAAAGCCACTTGAGGCAGGTGGGCAGGTATTTCCATGGCTATTCAATAGATAAAGAGAGTGAAGCACACAGAGAAGGCAAGTTAAGATGTACCCATTTTTCTGTGAGAGCCCAGCCCAGATCCAAAGACTCCACATGCCCAGGTCATTTGATTATCTCAAAGACCTATCCTTTAAGGATTTTTTCCCTTAAAAATAAAGAGTACATTACTTAAGTATAAATTTTAATTGAAGTATAACTTTACTTGAAGTCTAAATAAGAATTTTTATATTATATTAATATATTGCATTAACATGATTTATTAATGCATTAATTAATATATTATTAATTAACTTCTGATCACAATCATATCTGATCACAAACAACAAGTGTGTAAAATTGGGTAGAGAGTTTTGCCAGAATCCCAAGAGTCATTATGCATTTAAGCTCAGCAACTTGGGTTTACAACTGGGAAACATAACTTTGCAAAAATATTTTTTATTAATTATCTGTTTCTTCAGTTATTACCCTTGAGATTCTGTTTGATTACATGGAAATTGAGCTTTCTACTTAGACAATATGAAAAGGATTAAATTTAGTAAGTATGACAAAAACTTACATTTACTAAATGCTTACAGGTTAGGCATTTCTTCTAGTTGTTTTATATGTATTAACGTATTTAATATTTACAGGGTTACTGAGAAGAAAGATCTGTTTTTGTCCCATGTGTTATGGGTGAGAAATGGAGGCAGAGTGTTTCCTTAGCTTGTCCACATTCACACAGCTGGTCATAGAACTGAGGCACAGTTGAGCCTAAGCAGCCTTAGGACAAGAGCCTGTGCACTAAAATTTATCCTGTTGCCTCTCAATAAATAAAAGTATCAAGGGCTTCGGGAAGATGGTAGAGGAATAAAGGACCCGAGTTTCCTCTGGTCCCTGGAATTCTGGTAGATAGCTATCAAATCATTCTGAACACCCGTGAACTCAATATGAGATCTAAGGAAAGAATTGCTACAATTCTACAAATAGAAAAGCGACCACTTTCTGCAAGGTAGGAGATACAGAGAAGTGAGTCCGAGGAAATATATTGGAAGATAAACCACGGGGGGAGGGAGCCTCCATCAGCTGGAAAATGATACAGCAGTGGATAGTAAAATCAGAACTTTTAGAAGTCCGCTCTGGTGAGGGATGTCCCTGCCTCAAAGGCACTCATGTGGTGAAGCAGGGTAGAATCCTAGGTGCTACAGTGTGGTCTCAGGATGCCCCAGGGTCATAGAAAGCATGGGGTGCCTGAGAGCAGCAGAGTTCCCAGGCATTGGAGCTGGGAAGTCAGCTGCAATCAGCAAACCAAGGAGTGGGCTCTCAGCTCAGGGTTGCCATAAACTGTGAATTCCAGCTGGACTGCTCTCTGAGCAGGGGCACAGCAAGCAGCAGAACCACCACAAGACACCCCTTCCTCCCCAAGTGGAATGGCGTGAGTGTGCACCACAGAAGTCTGCAGGGTTTGGAGACTTGAAGCAGGGTCGTAAGCCTAAGACAGAAATGCTCAGTCATAGGCTGGTTGAGCATGGAGTATGGTCAGAGACCAGGGAGATAAGAGCAATTGACTGCTTTTTCCTGAGGGTGCACTGATGAATGGGGCCCTGAGCTTTTGGCTCCAGGGCTAGAGATTGGGAGGCCACCATCTTCATTCTCATCCTATAAAGTGGCACGAAAAACCTTTAGGGAACAAAAGCCACATAGTGCAATCCAGAACTGCTTACTTAGCCTGGCCCCCTGGCAAGGGCGGTGCAACTCTGCCCAGGGCAAAGACTCCTGAAAATCAGCACAGTAGGCCCTTCCCCCAGAAGACCAGAATGGCTAAAACCAAGTTTACCAATCTCACAGAACTGCAAAACTCCAGCACTAGGGGAAAACATTGTATAGAATTCAAGGTTTTTTTCTCATGATTCTTTAGACTTTCAGTTTAAAATTTCTTTTTTCTTTTTTCTTTTCATCTAGTTTCTTATTTTATCAACTCTTTTTTCAAGTCTTTTTTTAATTTTCATTTTTACATTTACATTTTATATATATATTCTTCATTTTTGGCTTCCTTTCATTGTATTCAATTTTATTTTTGTGTGTATATATATGTATGTTTTTCTTTATTTACAATTTTGGGATCTAGTTTCTTCTAACAAACAGACTAAAATACACCCAGGACCTAGTGTATTACCCTGTTTCACTCACTTGTTTGATTATATTTTCTCTCCCGCCCCCCTTTTTTTTTTCCTTTTTTGGTTTCCGATCTCTTCTGATTTGTTTAGTGTTTATTTTGCTGCAGTCATTGGTTGATATTTTTGTATTTTGTTCTCTCAGTCATCTATTCTTCTCTGGACAAAATGACAAGATGTAAATACTCACCCCAGAAAAAAAGAACAAGAGGCAGTACTAACTGCCAGAGACTTAATAAATGTGGATATTAATAAAATGTAAGAGCTAGAATTCAGAATAATGATTATAAAGATATTAGCTGGGCTTGAAAAAAAGCATAGAAACACTAGAGAATCCCTTTCTAGAGAAATAAAATAACTAAAATCTTATCAAGTCAAAATAAAAAAAGGCTCTTAATGAGATGCAATCAGAAATGGAGGCTCTAACTGCTAGGATAAATGAGGCAGAAGAGAGAATCAATGACATAGAAGATAAAATAACAGAGAGTAAAGAAACTGAGGAAAAGAGAGATAAACATCTACTGGATTATAAGGGGAGGATTTGAGAAATCAGCGACACCATAAAGCAAAACAATATTAGAATAATTGGGGTCCCAGAGGAAGAGGAAAGAGAGAAAGAGGGGGGCAGAAGGTATATTTGAGCAAATTATAGCTGAGAACTTCCCTACTATGGGGAAGGAAACAGGCATTCAAGAGAACCCCCTCTCAAAATCAATAAAAATAGGTCAATGCCTCCACATATAATAGTAAAGCTTGCAAATCTCGGAGACAAAAAGAAAATCCTGAAAGCAGCTTGGGACAAGAGGTCCTTAACCTACAGAAGTAGAAACATAAGGCTGGTAGCAGAAGAATTTGTGATCACTAAACCACCCCTGCAAGAAATATTAAAGGGGGTCCTTTAAGCAAAGAGAGATCCCAAAAGTAACACAGACCAGAAAGGAACAGAGACAATATACAGAAACAGTGTCTTTACAGGTAATACAATGGCACTAACTTCATATCTTTCAATAGTTACTCTGAATGTAAATGGGCTAAAGGTCCCAATAAAAAGACACAGGGTATCAGATTGGATAAAAAAACAAGACCCATTGATATGCTGTCAGCAAGAGATTCATTTTAGACCCAAATGGGGTGTATTCAATTTTGAAAGTGATGGGGTGGGGAATGATTTATCATGCTAATGGACATCAAAAGAAAGCTGGAGCAGTAATCCTTATATCAGACAAATTAGATTTTAAACCAAAGACTGTAGGGGTGTCTGGGTGGCTCAGTTGGTTAAGCATCTGCCTTCAGCCCAAATCATGATCCTAGGGTTCTGGGATCAAGCCCTGCATTGGGCTCCCTCCTCAGCAGGGGAGTTTACTTCTCCTCTCCCTCTTCCCCTGCTCATGTGCTCTCTCTCACTCATTCTCTCTCTCAGATAAATAAATAAAATCTTTTAAAAAATAAATAAAATAAATAAAGACTATAGTAAGAGATGAAGAGGGACACTATATCATACTTAAAGGGCCTATCCAACAAGAAGATCTAACAATTGTAAATACTTATGCTTCTAACATCGGAGCAGCCAATTATACAAACCAATTAATAACAAAATTAAAGAAATATATTGATAATAATACAATAATAGTAGGGGATTTTACATCCCACTCACAGCAATGGACAGATAATCTAAGCAGAAAATCAACAAGGAAACAAAGGCTTTGAATGACACACTGGACCAGATGAACTTTACAGATACATTCAGGGCATTCCATCCTAAAGCAACAGAATACACCATCTTCTCAATTGCACATGGAACAGTCTCCAGAATAGATCACATACTGGGTCACAAATCAGGTCTCAACCAGTATCAAAAATTAGGATCATTCCCTACATATTTTCAGACCACAGTGCTTTGAAACTGGAACTCAATCACAAGAGGAAACTTGGAAAGAACTCAAATAGTTGGAGGTTAAAGAGAATCCTACTAAAGAATGAATGGGTCAACCAGGAAATTAAAGAATTAAATAAATTCATGGAAACAATTGAAAATGAAAAGACAACTGTTCAAAACCTTTGGGATACAACAAAGGTGGCTGTAAGAGGGAAATAGAAAGCACACAAGCCTTTCTCAAGAAACAAGAAAAGTCTCAAATACACAACATAACCATACACCTAAAGGAGCTGGAGAAAGAACAGCAAATAACGCCTAAACCAATCAGGAAGAGAATTAATAAAGATTAGAGCAGAAAGCAGTGCAATAGAAACCAAAAAAACAGTAGAACAGATCAACGAAACTAGGAGCTGGTTCTTTGAAAGAGTTAATAAGATTGATAAACCCCTAGCCAGACTTATCAAAAAGAAAAGAGGAAGACACAAATTAATAAAATCATGAATGAAAGAGAAGAGATCACAACCAACACCGAAGAAATAAAAACAATTATAAGAACATATTATGAGCAACTATATGGCAACAAATTAGGCAATCTAGAAGAAATGATGCATTTCTAGAGATGTATAAACTACCAAAACTGAAACAGGAAGAAATAGAAAACATGAAAAGACCCATAACCAGCAAGGAAATTGAAGCAGTAATAAAAAATCTCCCAACACACAAGAGTCCAGGGCCAGATAGCTTCCCAGGAGAATTCTACCAAACATTTAAAGAAGAATTAATGTCTATTCTGAAGCTGTTCCAAGAAATAGAAATGGAAGGAAAACTTCCAAACCCTATAAGGCCAACATTACCTGGATCCCAAAACCAAACAAATATCCCACCAAAAAGGAGGATTATAGATGAATATCCCTGATGAACAGGAATGCCAAAATACTCAACAAAATACCCAATAAGATGCAATAGTACATTAAAAGGATTATTCACCAGGACCAAGTGGGATTTATTCCTGGGATGCAGGGGTGGTTCAACATCCATAAATCAATCAATATGATACAATACATTAATAAAAGAAATGACAAAAACCATATAATCCTCTCAATAGATGCAGAAAAAGCATTTGACAAAATATAGCATTATTTCTTGATTAAAACTCTGCACAGTGTAGGGATAGAAGGAACATACCTCAATATCATAACAGCCATATACGAAAAGCCCACAGCAAATATCATTATCAATGGGGAAAAACTGAGGGCTTTCCCCCTAAGGTCAGGAACATGAACGTGACAGGGATGTCCACTCTCACCACTGCTATTCAACATAGTACTAGAAGTCCTAGCCTCAGCAATCAGACAACAAAAAGAAATAAAAGACATCCAAATAGGCAAAGAAGAATTTAAACTCTTACTCTCACAGATGACATGATACTCTATGTGGAAAACCCAAAAGACTCCACCCCAAAATTGCTAGAACTCATATAGGAAGTCAGAAAAGTGGCAAGATACAAAATCAATGCACAGAAATCAGTTGCATTTCCAGCCAGTAACAATGAAACAGGAGAAAGAGAAATTAAGGAATTGATCCCATTTATAATCACACCCCAAACCATAAGATACCTAGGAATAAACCTAACCAAAGAGGTAAAGGATCTATACTCTGAAAACTATAAAACACTCATGAAAGAAATTGAGGAAGACACAAGGAAATGGAAAAACGTTCCATGCTCATGGATTAGAAGAATAAATATTGTTAAAATGTCATGCTTCCCAGAGCAGTCAATACATTCAATGCAATCCCTATCAAAATACCATCAACATTTTTCACAGAGCCAGAACAAATAATCCTAAAATTTGTATTGAACCAGAAAAGACCTCGAATAGCCAGAGTCATTTTGAAAAAGAAAACCAAAGCTGGAGACATTATAATCCCAGACTTCAAGCTATATACAAAGCTGTAATCATCAAGACAGTATGGTACTAGCACAAAACAGACACACCAGGACTCAAACTGAGGGTTTTAGAGGGGAGAAGGGGATGGGTGAGCCCAGTGATGGGTACTAAGGAGGGCATGTATTGCATGGAGCACTGGGTGTTATACGCAAATGACTTATCAGATAAAGGGTTAGTATCCAAAGACTATAAAGAACTTATCAAACTCAACACCCAAAGAATAAATAATCCAGTCAAGAAATGGGCAGAAGACATGAACAGACATTTTTCCAAAGAAGACATCCAAATGGCCAACAGATACATGAAAAAATGCTCAACACTCGGGATCAGGGAAATACAAATCAAAACCCCAATTAGATACCACCACACACCAGTCAGCATGGCTAAAATTAACAAGTAAGGAAACAACAAATGTTGGTGAGATTGCAGAGAAAAGGGAGCCCCTTACACTGTTAGTGGGAATGCAGGCTGGTACAGCCACTCGGGAAAACAGTATGGAGGTTCCTCAATTAGTTAAAAATAGAGGTACCCGATGACACAGCAAATGCACTACTAGGTATATACCCCAAAGATACAAATGTATTGAACTGAAAGGGCACCTGCACCCCAATGTTTATAGCAGCAATGTCCACAATAGCCAAACTGGAAAGAGCCCAGATGTCCATTGACCGATGAATGGATAAAGATGGGGTATACATATACAATGGAATATTAGCCGTCAAAAAAAAGACAAGAAAAAGAAATCTTGCCATTTCCAACACCGTGAATGGAATTAGAGGGTATTATGCTAAGCAAAATAAGTCAGAGAAAGATAATTATATGATTTCACTCATCTGTGGAATTTAAGAAACAAAACAGAGGAGCATAGAGGAAGTGAGGGAAAAATAACACAAGACGTTGGGGCACCTGGGTGGCTCAGTCGGTTAAGGGTCTGCCTTCAGCTCAGGTCATGATCCTGGGGCCCTGGGATCAAGTCCTGTGCCAGGCTCCCTGCTCAGCAGGGAGTCTGCTTCTCTCTCTGCCTCTCCCTCCCCACTGCTCATGAACTCTCTCTCTAAAATAAATAAAGAAGTAAAATCTTAAGAAAAATAAAACAAGACAAAATCAGAGAGGGTGACAAAACATAAGAGACTCTTAACCATAGGAAACAAACTGAGGGTTGCTGGAGGAGAGGTGGATGGGGAAATGGGATAACAGGGTGATGGGCATTAAGGAGGGCACATGATGTAATGAGCACTGGGTTTTATATACAAATGATGAATCAATGAATTCTACATCTGAAACTAATACACTATACGTCAATTAATTGAATTTAAATAAAAAAATAAAAGTATCAAATAACTTGGATTTTTATTGGTCAGAATTTCTCATTTTGTTAAATATGGGAAAAAATGTGTGGGTCACAGCTCAGGTTTTGGAGTTATCTGTAGTCAAACCCCAGCTTCATTTTTTTAATATTGAGCCAGTTTCTTATGATCACTAAGCCCATTTTCTCAGCTATAAAATGAAGGCAAAAATACTTTTGTTATGTGGCCAAATTACTCCTTTAAGGTGAATAATAAAACTGATAAACACCTACCAGGACTGGTGAACACAAAAGGAGATAATATAAATAAGCATATAAAACAGAAAATGGGGACATCACTATAGACATTAAAAGGATAATAAGGGTTCTACTCTTAGAAAATGAAAAAGTGTAAAAATGTCACACTCACTCAATGAGAAAAAGCCAGATAATTTACAAAATAGCTTTTTTGAGTTCATTGGAAATCTGAGGTCATAAGACAACAGGTGAACCAAATTCCAAGGAGAAAAAATCCCATCTAAAGAGAAATGAGAAACTATCATTGGTAGAGCATAAGAGAAAGAGACGGTCTCCCTAAAAATGTATAAGAAGAAATCAGCTACAATTTACTGAATACTTAGACCAAGTGTAGGTTAGCATGTCTGTTTCAAATAGCTCCCTAGACACAAGGAAATTAATATTCAGTCCCAAGCTCATTTATGGAAGGGCGCCATGGGAAAGTTTGAGGGCACGGTGGCAGAAGAATGAGGACAGATGTCATGGAGG
>NW_027969846.1:0-1130 GCF_054177405.1 Leptonychotes weddellii
AGCCCCTTCTGCTGTCGCTCGGTACCTCCCTGGGCTCCACCTCTGCCACCCCTGCACACACTCTCTTCTAAATTTCTGCTGTGCCAGTCTCTAGCGCTCCCCATGTCACAGCCCACTTTTGCCAAGAAGGCGGGGGCGGGGGGAGCGCCACGGCTCCAACAGCCTGGTTCCCCACAGGCACCTGAAGGAGGGAGACTTATGCTGCCCTGCCCCACCTCTGGGGCCCACCACCTGGTGGCCTTGACCTCTCGCCTCACGCACTGCTGTGGAAAGAGCATGGGCTTGGCTATCAGAAGGGCTAGGCAGGATGGGCAGGATGCCTGGCTCTCTGGCTCTTTTCAGCCACCCAGCTATGTGACTGTGGCTCTTGACTCGATCTCCGTGAGCCTCAGTTGCCTCAGTGAACGACTTGGACCAAATGGGCACCATTCAGTAACCACCTCAGAAAGCTGTTAGATCACTACCTGAGGTAATGTGTGTGGGTACGTGTTTGGTGAATGCACCGGGTGCTCCTAAACACTGGTTAAAGGCCTCACTCTGGCCAGAAGACCACACTTTGAGATCATTCAACAGACCTGCTCTGTCTCTACCTCCTTAATATCCTGTCCTGAGTATAAGTGTGCTAGGCACCAACAAGTCTGGGAAGCTGGCATTGCCTGGTCTCACCGATGAGGGAACAGAGGCCCAGAGGTATGATGTAATTTGCCCAGGGTCCCACAATGCCAGATAGCACTCCAGATCTAACCCAGTTCATGGACCTACTCCTAACCTATTTGTCCGCCCAGCCCCATAACCACTGACCAGTGAGAGCCCTCCCTCCTGCCTCCTTCCCACCCGCCTCCAGGAGGAGGGCTCCTTCCTGCTGCCCCACTCCCACTCCCAGCTCCAGGTACTGCCCTGACTCTCCGGGCACCCCGCCCCCTCCCTATCGCTGGCACTTTCTGGTCTTGGGAGGTGACAGCTCCAAGACCCCTCCCAGCGTTGCCCTGCCTGGGCTTCTCCTGGGATCCTGTGAAGAGGGGAGCTAGAGCCCCAGGGAGTGGTGCTCCCTCCAGTAGATACCCCCTTCCCACCCCTGCCCTTGCACCTGGCTCCCTAGCCCCTCCAGCACACCTGTATTCAGAGGTCTC
>NW_027969847.1:0-207 GCF_054177405.1 Leptonychotes weddellii
TAATTGCCTTCCCTCATATACGACCACCATTAATAGTTTAAGGTATAACCTTCCAGATTCTTCTGTGTGTTTGCTACCACATATACACATTGATACACATTTACTTTACAAAAATTGGATTTACTGCCGTAGAGCCTGCTAAAGCTTGTATTTTTACCTGTGTATTTCAGAGACCTCATCCCATGGAGCAGATGTATATTGTCTTCT
>NW_027969848.1:0-207 GCF_054177405.1 Leptonychotes weddellii
ATTTAATACAGTCGCTCTATAGAAACACTTCAGCCAATGTGTCTATAATTTACCCTTAGTTTACAGACACATAGACCAATGGAACAGAAGAGAGAGCCCAGATATGGACCCTCAACTCTATGATCAAATAATCTTCAACAAAGCAGGAAAAAATATGCAATGGAAAAAAGACAGTCTCTTCAATAAATGGTGCTGGGAAAATTGGAC
>NW_027969849.1:0-207 GCF_054177405.1 Leptonychotes weddellii
TTGAAAATAAATAAATAAATAAATATCTAGTCTTTTTGAAACAAATCTTCTGAGCTAAGATTTTTTAAACAATTGCTAGTATCTCTGCAGATTAATCATATTTCAAATTACTCTAATACCCACATTTATTTAGGTGGTTTTTGAAGTGAACTCAACCACTCAATATAAGGAAGCAAACAAGAAAAACACAAACCCGCTGCGTAGCCA
>NW_027969850.1:0-207 GCF_054177405.1 Leptonychotes weddellii
TTTTTTTTAAAGATTTTATTTATTTATTTGAGACAGAGAGAATGAGAGACAGAGAGCATGAGAGGGAGGAGGGTCAGAGGGAGAAGCAGACTCCCTGCCGAGCAGGGAGCCCGATGCGGGACTCGATCCCGGGACTCCAGGATCATGACCTGAGCCGAAGGCAGTCGCTTAACCAACTGAGCCACCCAGGCGCCCTAAAGGAGTTGA
>NW_027969851.1:0-207 GCF_054177405.1 Leptonychotes weddellii
GTGGTCTGTGGCCCCCCCATCTCCCAACCCTGGAGGGGAGCACCATGGGGGCGGGGAGGGGCAGTGAAGCCCAGCAGATGAACGCTAGGTGCCACAGGGTCCTCTCCAGGAGACGGGCTGGAGCCAGGTTCTGACCGCGCTCCTGGGTAACCCCGGTCCAGTCTTCACCCAGAAAGGAGGGGTCCAGCTGGTTTCTGAGATCCTTCT
>NW_027969852.1:0-207 GCF_054177405.1 Leptonychotes weddellii
GAGTCCCGCATCGGGCTCCCTGCTCGGCAGGGAGTCTGCTTCTCCCTCTGACCCTCCCCCCTCTCATGTACTCGCTCTCTCTCATTCTCTCTCTCTCAAATAAATAAATAAAATCTTTAAAAAAAAAAACTAATGATGTAATGTTTGGTGATTAACATAACAATAAAAAATTTAAAAAAATATCAAGGTCATGAAAGACAAAAACAG
>NW_027969853.1:0-207 GCF_054177405.1 Leptonychotes weddellii
TTTTTTTTTTTTTTTTTTTAAAGATTTTATTTATTTATTTGACAGAGAAAGACACAGCGAGAGAGGGAACACAAACGGGGAGTGGGAGAGGGAGAAGCAGGCTCCCTGCCGAGCAGGGAGCCCGATGCGGGACTCGATCCCGGGACTCCAGGATCATGACCTGAGCCGAAGGCAGTCGCTTAACCAACTGAGCCACCCAGGCGCCCC
>NW_027969854.1:0-207 GCF_054177405.1 Leptonychotes weddellii
AAATATGCGATGCAGTATTATTAACTGTAGTCACCATGCAGCATATTACATTCCCAGAACTTTCTTACTTTATAACTGGAAGTTTGTAACATTTGACTCCTTTCACCCATTTCATCCACCTCACCAACCTCCACCTCTGACAACCACTAATCTATTCTCCGTATCTATGAGCTTGTCTTTAACTTTTTTTTTTTTTTTTAATTTTAG
>NW_027969855.1:0-207 GCF_054177405.1 Leptonychotes weddellii
TGATCCCTGGGCCCTGGGATCATGACCTGAGCCGAAGGCAGACGCTTAATGACTAAGCCACTCAGGCACCCCTGTGGTAGATATTATTTTGGGTATCAGAGTTACAACAGAGAGCAAAAACTAGACAAAAATCTCCACCTTCATGCAGGCTCTTACACAGTAAGTTAAATTAAGAAAACATATATTTTATTAAACAAAAAAATTTTT
>NW_027969856.1:0-207 GCF_054177405.1 Leptonychotes weddellii
TTGTTTTTGGGTGTTGAGTCTGATAGGTTCTTTATAGATGTTGGATACTAGCCCTTTATCAGTTAAGTCATTTGCAAACATCTTCTCCCATTCTGAAGGTTGCCTTCTAGTTTTGTTGATTGAGCCCTTTGTTGTGCAGAAGCTTTCTATTCTTGATGGAAGTCCCAACAGTTCATTTTTGCTTTTGCTTCCCTTACCTCCAGTGGC
>NW_027969857.1:0-1130 GCF_054177405.1 Leptonychotes weddellii
GGAGACTGGAGGCATATCTTGATTACCAACAGCTGATGAGTCTGAGAATTATTTCAAGACAATCAAAGTGCACAATGGACATGCACAAAAAGTAGTCAAAGGTAATTTCCAATATTCCTCTAAACCTGGGTGATTTCCATATCCCCCTAACACATTTTAATCATTCAACCATCTGGTATTGGATTGTACAAAATAAGGATGGGAGAAGTCCCAATCTATAATCTGGAATCCTATGAAATGTTCTTCAGTGAGGAGGGGGCCAAGAAGGAAGCAGGCAATTATAAAGGAGGGCCCATATTAAACCAATGCAACCTGAGGCTAATGCTTGGCTATGATAGATGGTACTCTGGCAGGAACACCAATGGTTACCACCCTCTTTCCGAAAGTCCATCTAACTTGAAAACAGACTTCCAATTTCAAAAAGAGTGTTTTCGTTGTGAATGCAAAGATGAACTGACTTAGCCTTCAAGTCTTCTTTTAAATTGTAGTGGTGGGGAATCAAACCCCAAAGAAAGCCAATATCCTTATCTATATACAAACACAGTAGAAAATCAACCCATTGGGAAATCTACTATAAATGTGGTTGGGATTCCTCTAACACCATAATGCCATATCTTATCAAGCCACGTTGGCCATCAAGTAGGTGTGAAAACAGAGAGTAAGCCTCAGCTCTCTCCACTGGTGTGGGTGGGAGAGAAGCAGAAAGCTGAAGACATCTGAGAAGAAATGTGAGGAGCAGGCATAACTTCACAGCAGTAGACTCCTGGGTTAATGTGGTGACTTGACCACATGTCTTCATTTCTTCTTCCTTCCATAATCCCACTAATATGATACAAAAATCATAAACAATATAATCTCCCAAAGACAAGAACTGAAGACAAAAACGGATGAGAGAATTCAGCAAATATTTGGACCAGCAGGTCTACACAGAGAAAAAGAGAAAGCGCGTACCCCAAACAATAGGGCTCCCTGCCTCCCTGGCCTTTGTTGCGTCCAGATGCCATTACATACGATCACCAGACGGGGGCTCAGGGGGCTGAATGGTGCCGGAAGACACACCTCTGGATACTGACATTTAGAATGCTCCTGATAAAAAAGCTGTCTTGGGGCACCTGGGCATTTCAGTTGGT
>NW_027969858.1:0-207 GCF_054177405.1 Leptonychotes weddellii
CCCGGAACGCCGGGAGCAGCCCTGCACTTCCAGCAACCCCAGGGAGCCCTGAGCCTTCGCGGCAGATGGTTTGTCGTCCCAGTGATGCACTGGGCAGAGTCAAACCTGGCCTTCAGTGCATCTTTGTAGCCTAATGGGCTCCAGATTCTATTTGTTCCTGAGCCCGGGGCTGGTTTAGGACCCTTTCCAGATGACCGTGTTGCGTGA
>NW_027969859.1:0-207 GCF_054177405.1 Leptonychotes weddellii
CCAGATCGTTACCCTAGTCACCAGGAAGAAAGGGATTATCTTTTCATCATACTTGGGAGCCTCACATGAGACTCTACGTCAGATTCCATTTTCACTCATTATCCCACCAGATTGTTTATCTCAGTCTTAGGATACTGCAACTGCCTTCCAGTCTCTTGGAATTCTTAGCCATTGTGTATGCTGATACCAGATTAATCTTCACAAAAT
>NW_027969860.1:0-207 GCF_054177405.1 Leptonychotes weddellii
ACCCATGTCCACACGAAACAGACACGAACTACAGAGAGTTCAAGCCCACGTCCACACCCACCCAAACTCCCCTTCCGCACACTCACACACACTCCCAAACTGACTCCCACGGCCACACAGACTCTCGTGCCCGTGGCCCTGGAGAGTTGCCACGGGGCCTCTTGCCCAAGTGCACCCAGCCCTGCCTGGGGGACAGAGGAACAGGAC
>NW_027969861.1:0-207 GCF_054177405.1 Leptonychotes weddellii
CCTTTCCTCATCTCTTCCAAGAGTCAGAGCAGAAGAGATCATTTCCAACCCTCTGCCTCAGAGCAGAGAGATTGCAGTCTGTTCTTCAGTGAGCTCTCCAGTCCACACTATCTCCGTTTCTGACTGTGTTGCTATAAACTGCAGCGTCCTGGGTTGTGCACCCCTCAGAAGTGCTCCCAATCCTCGCCTCCAGGTCGGGGCATGGGG
>NW_027969862.1:0-207 GCF_054177405.1 Leptonychotes weddellii
AATCCAGTTCCTCACAAGACCTCAAATATTTCGGACTGTGGCCTGGCCCTCTCCCAGGGGACCTCCTTCCTTCCCAGCATCCCCTTCCACCATCCCCCCACCACGGCCTTGCAAAAAAAAAAAAAAATTTCTTCTTTCATTAAAACTGCCTGAAACTTCTGTGGGTACAGAAACCACAAACTGATCAGCAGAGAAAAGGGAAGAGAA
>NW_027969863.1:0-207 GCF_054177405.1 Leptonychotes weddellii
AGAAAGGTTGAAAGCGATAGACAGATGTTTAATCCACTAATCCATCTCCCATGGCTTATTATTTACTGAGTTTGGGGAGTGGTGGAGACTTGATTGCCCTTCCACAGATTTTTTTTTTAAGTTCTAGAAGGATTCACTGCCTATTCCCAAATTGCCAGAACATTGGTCACTCTCACCTCAGTGCATCTTTGTGTGTGAGGGAAAAGA
>NW_027969864.1:0-207 GCF_054177405.1 Leptonychotes weddellii
AGTCCACCGCCTTGGCCCCACAGATGGACTGCTGAAGCTGCTGGGCGGCGCTAACACCCAAGTCAGGTCACAAAACTCCTCTATCCCAAACCCTCCCTGGGCTCCCCTCTCACTCAGAGACAAAGACAGAGCCCTTTACAGTGGCCACAAAGTCGGATGTGACTCGGGAACCCCCGCCTCCACCTCCCCCCCCCCCCCCCCCCCCCG
>NW_027969865.1:0-207 GCF_054177405.1 Leptonychotes weddellii
TGAGGAGCGCACATTCTGCATGGAGCACTGGGTGTTATGCACAAACAATGAATCATGGAACACTAAATCTAAAACTAATGATGTAATGTATGGGGATTAATATAAGAATAAAAAATAAAATAAAATAAATAAATAAATAAATAAATAAAATTAAAAATGCACCCATTAAAAAAAAAAAAAGAAAGAAAAAAAGAAGAAAGGTCAAAA
>NW_027969866.1:0-207 GCF_054177405.1 Leptonychotes weddellii
AGGTAGTAAAAAAAAAAAAAACTACACACACACTCACTCACACACACACAGAAATATTTGATTTTTCCTCAAGGATCAGGCAATCTACTTAGAAATATAAGACACAAACTAAAGCAGCCAGAGAACAAGTCCATGTACTATCTAAAAAATGTGATGGTTAATTAATCAGGCTTGAGTGGGAAATTTTTTAGTTCTTTCCCTCAATCC
>NW_027969867.1:0-207 GCF_054177405.1 Leptonychotes weddellii
TTCTCCCTCCCCCTCTGCCCCTCCCCACTCACACTCTCTCTCTCAAATGAATAAATACAATCTTTTTTGTTTTATTCTTATGTTAATCCCCATACATGACATCATTAGTTCTAGATGAAGTGTTCCATGATTCATTGTTTGTGCACAACACCCAGTGCTCCATGCAGAACGTGCCCTCCTCAATACCCACCACCAGGCTAACCCATC
>NW_027969868.1:0-1130 GCF_054177405.1 Leptonychotes weddellii
TTTTTTTAAAGATTTTATTTATTTATTTGAGACAGAGAGAATGAGAGAGACAGAGAGCACATGACAGGGGGAAGGGTCAGAGGGAGAAGCAGGCTCCCTGCCGAGCAGGGAGCCCGATGCGGGACTCGATCCCGGGACTCCAGGATCACGACCTGAGCCGAAGGCAGTCGCTTAACCAACTGAGCCACCCAGGCGCCCTGTGAATAATCCTTTTAATGTACTGTTGGATCCTATTGGCTAATATTTTGGTGAGAATTTTTGCATCCATGTTTATCAGGGATATTGGTCTGTAGTTCTTTTTTTTTTTTTTTTTAAAGATTTTATTTATTTATTTGACAGAGATAGCACAAGTAGACAGAGGGAGAGGGAGAAGCAGGCTCTCCGCCAAGCAGGGAGCCAGACGTGGGGCTCGATCCCAGGACCACAGGATCATGACCTGAGCTGAAGGCAGCCACTTAACCAACTGAGCCACCCAGGCACCTCTGTAGTTCTCCTTTTTGATGAGGTCTTTGTCTGGTTTTGAGATCAAGGTAATTAATGCTGGCCTCATAAAATGAGTTTGGAAGTTTTCCTTCCATTTCTATTTTTTTGAACAGTTTCAGAAGAATAGGTATTAATTCTTCTTCAAATGTTTGGTAGAATTCCCCTGGGAAGCCTTCTGGCCTTGGGCTCTTGTTTTATTGGGATATTTTTGATTACTGCTTCGATTTCCTTTCTGTTTCTTCCTAGGTCAGTTTAGGTAGTTTATACTTCTCTAGGAATGCATCCATTTCTTCCAGATTGTCTAATTTGCTGGCATATAGTTTTGCTCATAATATGTTCATATAATTATTTGTATTTCTTTGGTGTTGGTTGTGATCTCTCCTCTTTCATTCATGATTTTATTTATTTGGGTCCTTTCTCTTTTCTTTTTGGTAAGTCTGGCCAGGGGTTTATCAGTCTTATTAATTCTTTGAAAAACCAGCTCCTAGTTTTGTTGATCTGTTCTACTGTTCTTTTGGTTTCTAGTTCATTGATTTCTGCTCTGATCTTTATTATTTCTCTTCTCCTGCTAGGTTTAGGCTTTATTTGCTGTTCTTTCTCCAGCTCCTTCAGGTATAGGGTTAGGTTGTGTATTTAAGACCTTTCTT
>NW_027969869.1:0-207 GCF_054177405.1 Leptonychotes weddellii
GGATGGGGGAGCCTGGTGATGGGTATTAAAGAGGGCATGTTCTGCATGGAGCACTGGGTGTTATGCACAAACAATGAATCATGGAACTCTACATCAAAAACTAATGATGTAATGTATGGTGATTAACGTAACAATAAAAATTTTAAAAAAGAATATTGGCTAAAGACATGAAGAGACATTTCACAGAAAATATACAGAAGGCAAAAA
>NW_027969870.1:0-207 GCF_054177405.1 Leptonychotes weddellii
TGAGGAGGGCACATTCTGCATGGAGCACTGGGTGTTATGCACAAACAATGAATCATGGAACACTAAATCTAAAACTAATGATGTAATGTATGGGGATTAATATAAGAATAAAAAATAAAATAAAATAAATAAATAAATAAATAAATAAAATTAAAAATGCACCCATTAAAAAAAAAAAAAGAAAGAAAAAAAGAAGAAAGGTCAAAA
>NW_027969871.1:0-207 GCF_054177405.1 Leptonychotes weddellii
GTGATTTCGTCCAGTGATTAAACTTGACATATGTTCATGGAAATGCCAAGTAAATTCAAGACATGTAATTTTAAGTAATTTTTTTATTCTGCAAAGTTTGATTATTATTTTTTAGTGAAAATCTTAACATTTTTTATTTTAAATAGATTAGTTTACTTAATTTTTTAAAATAAATACTATATTTAATCTGAATTTTTTACCTGGTTT
>NW_027969872.1:0-207 GCF_054177405.1 Leptonychotes weddellii
CATAACATAAAAAAAAAAAGTTGCACGCTCTTCCGACTGAGCCAGCCAGGTGCCCCTACCTCATGCTTTTAAAACGTAGGGAGAAAATCTGGGCATAATATATCTGAAATACTCATAGTTTTTTTAAAAATGCCAAGCCAACTCCACTGGAGTGATGCTAGAATTTACCACAAAACTAGCTGTGACCCCTGTCTCTCTCGTCACCAA
>NW_027969873.1:0-207 GCF_054177405.1 Leptonychotes weddellii
TTTTTTTTATTCTTATGTTAATCCCCATACATTACATCATTAGTTCTAGATGAAGTGTTCCATGATTCATTGTTTGTGCATAACACCCAGTGCTCCATGCAGAATGTGCCCTCCTCAATACCCACCACCAGGCCAACCCATCCTCCCACCCCCCTCCCCTCTAGAACCCCCAGCCTGTTTTTCAGAGTCCATCGTCTCTCATGGTTC
>NW_027969874.1:0-207 GCF_054177405.1 Leptonychotes weddellii
TTTTAAATATTTTATTTATTTGACAGAGAGAGACACAGCGAGAGAGGGAACACAAGCAGGGGGAGTGGGAGAGGGAGAAGCAGGTTTCCCGCTGAGCAGGGAGCCTGATGCGGGGCTTGATCCCAGGACCCCAGGATCACGACCCAAGCCGAAGGCAGACACTTAACAACTGAGCCACCCAGGCGCCCCTATTCATTTATTTTTTAA
>NW_027969875.1:0-207 GCF_054177405.1 Leptonychotes weddellii
TTTAAATACCGCCTCTGTTTCCCTGAGGAGCATGTGGACACAAGATGGGGTGCCCCTTCCTTCCCTCTGTGGGTCTGGGTGTGAGCAGCTTGCCAGGCCACAGAGGAATCTCCACTTGGAAAGATGAGAAGTTTTCGGACTCCCGGGGCCTCGCCGATGCTCGACTGAGGCGGCTCATCTGTTCTTTTTTTTTTTTTTTTTAAAGAT
>NW_027969876.1:0-207 GCF_054177405.1 Leptonychotes weddellii
GGGGGGGGGGCTGAGCTCTGGGAGTGCAGAGTGACAGAAGGGCCAGTGGGGAGCTGCAGAGAGCTACAGGGGGCCAGTCACTCAGTTCTTTCCACAGATATTTATTGAGATCCTACTATGTGCCTGTCACTATTCTAGGCATGGAGGATAGAACAGTGAACAAAGCAGACACAACCTCCCTTGGATGGAGCTGATACTCTGTTTTGG
>NW_027969877.1:0-207 GCF_054177405.1 Leptonychotes weddellii
GTTGGCCCGATGAACTCTACTCACGGCTTTCTGGCACTTGGTTGCTAAGTAGTCAGCACCCCCTTAAAATGAAAAAGCCCAGACAGTGGGACACCCTGCCACCAAACTGGGTCTCACCATCTTCCTGGCCCATTTCCCGAAGCTGCGAACTCCCTTCCCGACCATGCAAGACGACACAGACTTCCACCTTATCTTCTTCAAGGCTTT
>NW_027969878.1:0-207 GCF_054177405.1 Leptonychotes weddellii
ACTAATTTTTTTTTTTTATTCTTATGCTAATCCCCATACATTACATCATTAGTTTTAGATGAAGTGTTCCATGATTCATTGTTTGTGCATAACACCCAGTGCTCCATGCAGAATGTGCCCTCCTCAATACCCACCACCAGGCTAACCCATCCTCCCACCCTCCTCCCCTCTAGAACCCTGTTTGTTTTTCAGAGTCCATCGTCTCTC
>NW_027969879.1:0-1130 GCF_054177405.1 Leptonychotes weddellii
GAGTCCCGCATCGGGCTCCTTGCTCAGCGAGGAGTCTGCTTCTCCCTCTGACCCTCCCCCACTCATGCTCTCTCTCTCTCTCTCTCATTCTCTCTCTCTCAAATAAATAAAAAATAAAAAATCTTTAAAAAAAGAAAATACCAAAGAGAGTCAAAATTATTGCTAAATAGACAAGTATGTGAGACTTGAAAGAAGGAAGACACATTCACTGTGGCTACAATCAGAAATGTCATTTACAAAGTGAGATTTAATCTATGTTTCTGAAATCTTGTCATATGCAATGATAAGTAACTGGGTTCTGATGTAACACTTTTCTTCTCCAAGGTTCTCCATATGTATTAACTAGGAATAATTAAGGTTAAATTTTATAGTATGGGCATATTTAGCTAGGAAATAAGGCAGAAGAGATAAAAATAGTTTTCTAATGAATGTTAACCCTAGGCCAGTTTCTACATCTGCCATGATTTTTGGCTCTGTGCTAACACTTTATGGTCATTAGATTCTTTTCTTACTTAAAATTGAAATGTTGTATATTTCAATTATATCAATTATTCATTGCATTTTATTATAGCTTACTGGTTTAAAAAATACATAGCAAATATACATTCCAAACAGTATATTTCAAATTAATGAAAATAAAGCTACTAGATGACTTAATATAGTTTCTATAGAATTCTAACTTTAAAAAAATTTTTTTTCTTATGTTAATCACCATACATTACATCATTAGTTTTTGATGTAGTGTTCCATGATTAATTGTTTGTGCATAACACCCAGTGCTCCATGCAGAACGTGCCCTCTTTAATACCCATCACCAGGCTAACCCATCCCCCCACCACCCTCCCCTATAGAACCCTCAGTTTGTTTCCCAGAGTCCATAGTCTCTCATGGTTCGTCTCCCCCTCCGATTTCCCCCACTACATTCTTCCCATCCTGCTATCTTCTTCTTCTTTTTTTTTTTTTAACATATAATGTATTATTTGTTTCAGAGGTACATATCTGTGATTCAACAGTCTTACACAATTCACAGGGCTCACCATAGCACATACCCTCCCCAATGTCTATCACCCAGCCACCCCATCCCACCCACCCCCCACCATTCAAGCAACCCTCAGTTTGTTTCCTGAGAT
>NW_027969880.1:0-207 GCF_054177405.1 Leptonychotes weddellii
AAATGAATTAAGAGATAAAAGGAAGCATATGTTCCAGAGTCATGCCTTCTTTTTTTTTCTTTAACAAAATTAATAATCCAAAAATTACTACTCACAAAGATAGCAAATATCTTCAGAACCTAAAGCAGAGAAGTCTTAAATCCTTATCACCCCACTTAGTAATACTCAATAATACTAGAGCACCCTTAAAAC
This sequence comes from Leptonychotes weddellii, assembly GCF_054177405.1. NCBI lineage: Eukaryota > Metazoa > Chordata > Mammalia > Carnivora > Phocidae > Leptonychotes > Leptonychotes weddellii. The sequence continues at coordinate 193 of NW_027969880.1, forward strand.
TAAAGAGACCTATAG
>NW_027969881.1:0-207 GCF_054177405.1 Leptonychotes weddellii
GGGCCACTAGGCAGCGCTCACAGCCCAGCCCTGCACGTGTCCTCTGCTGGCCAGGAGGTCCGGCTCCCACTGCCCCATCGGGGGGACGTGATGACTCCTGATCCACTTGGTAAGTTGTGTCGCTTCCCTGCTAGGACGCTCCAATGAACATCAAGCGTTTTCACCAGCTCCTTACCACCTGTCACAGGCTCTGCTGCCTCGGGTGCC
>NW_027969882.1:0-207 GCF_054177405.1 Leptonychotes weddellii
TGAGGAGGGCACGTTCTGCATGGAGCACTGGGTGTTATGCACAAACAATGAATCATGGAACACTTCATCTAGAACTAATGATGTAATGTATGGGGATTAACATAAGAATTAAAAAAAAGATTATAATGGTCACTTTAATTTAATTTCATTTTAAGTGATGTCCATGCTAGTCCCACATTTTCATACTGAAGAACTTTGAATTAGCGA
>NW_027969883.1:0-207 GCF_054177405.1 Leptonychotes weddellii
AAAAAAAAAAAAAAAAAAAAAAGAATAAGGCCTGAGTGCAGAAAGAAACATGGCCAGGAAGAGGAGGGAGATGAGAAGGCCCCAAGGAACAGAGTTTGAGCCCCTGCATGGTGGTGCCAAGGCCATTCTCACAGCTCATTGGACAAGAACTTCCTTGATCTGGTCACGTGTAAATAAGACTTCAGCAAACTCCTGTGATCAGTGCAG
>NW_027969884.1:0-207 GCF_054177405.1 Leptonychotes weddellii
GTCAGAGGGCAAAGCAGACTCCCTGCCGAGCAGGGAGCCCGATGCGGGACTCGATCCAGGGACTCCAGGATCATGACCTGAGCTGAAGGCAGTCGCTTAACCAACTGAGCCACCCAGGCGCCCCCTTCTCCATGTTTTTATATTCCAATTCCAGAGCCCTCTTTGGGGATGCAGAAATTAGATATAAGCATAAGGAAAACCACAAGA
>NW_027969885.1:0-207 GCF_054177405.1 Leptonychotes weddellii
GTCAGAGCGCAAAGCAGACTCCCTGCCGAGCAGGGAGCCCGATGCGGGACTCGATCCAGGGACTCCAGGATCATGACCTGAGCTGAAGGCAGTCGCTTAACCAACTGAGCCACCCAGGCGCCCCCTTCTCCATGTTTTTATATTCCAATTCCAGAGCCCTCTTTGGGGATGCAGAAATTAGATATAAGCATAAGGAAAACCACAAGA
>NW_027969886.1:0-207 GCF_054177405.1 Leptonychotes weddellii
TTTTTTTTAAGATTTTATTTATTTATTTGAGACAGAGAGAATGAGAGAGACAGAGAGCACATGAGAGGGGGGAGGGTCAGAGGGAGAAGCAGGCTCCCTGCCGAGCAGGGAGCCCGATGCGGGACTCGATCCCAGGACTCCAGGATCATGACCTGAGCCGAAGGCAGTCGCTTAACCAACTGAGCCACCCAGGCGCCCCTCTTTTTG
>NW_027969887.1:0-207 GCF_054177405.1 Leptonychotes weddellii
CACTCTCTCGTCTCGAGGCCACTGAGCAAAACAGCTGAGGATGTAGGCTGTGCAGTCGGACTACCAGAGTTTAAACCCTGCCTCCTCTGTTTATTGGAAATGGAACCTTGAAAAAAGCACTCAACCTCCCACAGCTCGGTTTTCTTATCTGTAAATGGAGATGGTGTTCACAACAGTCACTTCCTCTGCATGGAGACTGTGAGGGTC
>NW_027969888.1:0-207 GCF_054177405.1 Leptonychotes weddellii
CAGCACAATACCCAAAGCAATCAAAACATTCCTTTTTAAGACCAAGGAACTTTCTCTTGGTATGATCTACTTTAAAATACCAAAAAGATCAGTTTAGGAATAAACTCAGTAAGTTGTAATTTACTTTCATCCAAAATCACACATCCTCTACCTGAGGACAAAGTCACTGCTCTTGTAAAGATACTGGGGGTGGGGGTGGGGGTGGAG
>NW_027969889.1:0-207 GCF_054177405.1 Leptonychotes weddellii
AGCCAGCATAAGAGATAGATACTGACCTCTACTTAGGTTAGGGCTGTTCAGCCACAGGTACACCAGGTCAATGACCACACTCTCAACCACTCTTAGCATCCTCCTGTCAAAGCCATTAACTGAGTGAGGCTGACCATCAGCCCCGCCGTATCTGGCATGTTCCTTTTACTTCCATCCACAGGTGTTAAAGAGAAGGAGGAAGGGAAT
>NW_027969890.1:0-1130 GCF_054177405.1 Leptonychotes weddellii
GTGTCTGCATCAACATAGGAACATACTTTAATGACTTCAAACCAGATTAACTACTTAAAAGTAAGCCTTAAAAGAATATATAGCAAGATAAATGTGCTGAGAATTACTTTTACATGTTCTGATGTTAAAAATTGTCCTACGAGGGGCGCCTGGGTGGCTCAGTCGGTTAAGCGACTGCCTTCGGCTCAGGTCATGATCCTGGAGTCCCGGGATCGAGTCCCGCATCGGGCTCCCTGCTCGGCAGGGAGTCTGCTTCGTCCTCTGACCCTATCCCCTCTCAGGTGTTCTCTCTCTCTCATTCTCTCTCTCTCAAATAAATAAATAAAATCTTTAAAAAAAAAATTGTCCTACGAAAGAGATGACCCAGTCATCCAAAATCATTGTCAGCAAGTCTAGTTCTCTAAACACTTTGTACCCCATACCTGTAAGGAGATGTGGCATACAGCTCTACCAGAGCCTTGCGCTCACTGCGAGAATGAGGTTGCTCATGTGTCATTCATTGAATTACCTGCATGCTCAGCACTATTCCCTTCATTTTTTAAAAAAAGATTTTATTTATTCATGAGAGACAGAGAGAGAGGCAGAGGCAAAGGGAGAAGCAGACTCCCCGCTGAGCAGGGAGCCCGATGCGGGACTCGATCCCGGGACTCCAGGATCATGACCTGAGCCGAAGGCAGTCGCTTAACCAACTGAGCCACCCAGGCGCCCAGCATTATTCCTTTTATAGTCTCATGACTAGATTTATAAAATTGAGTAAGACAAAGCAAGTCACAATCACAAGTTCAATAATTTATTTCCTTTAAAGGAAAGGGAAACAATAACCAACAGGTATTTTGAGATGTACTAATACAGTGCATCTCAAACTTCAGTATGCCTGAAGAATTACCTGAAGAGTTTAAGACTTAAATTTCAAGCCCCCCGCTCCCCAAGAGATTTCGATTCTGCAGATTAGAGTGGGATCTGAGAATCTGTATTATTTTCTTTTTTTAAAATCTTTTTATTGTTATGTTAATCACCATATATTACATCATTAGTTTTAGATGTAGTGTTCCATGATTCATTGTTTGTGTATAACACCCAGTGCTCCGTGCAGAATGTGCCCTCTTTAATACCCATCACCAGGCTAACCC
>NW_027969891.1:0-207 GCF_054177405.1 Leptonychotes weddellii
CAACAGACACATGAAAAAGTGCTCAATATCGCTCAGCATCAGGGAAATCCAAATCAAAACCTCAATGAGATACCACCTCACACCAGTCAGAATGGCTAAAATTAACAAGTCAGGAAACGACAGATGTTGGCGGGGATGCGGAGAAAGGGGAACCCTCCTACACTGTTGGTGGGAATGCAAGCTGGTGCAGCCACTCTGGAAAACTGT
>NW_027969892.1:0-207 GCF_054177405.1 Leptonychotes weddellii
TATTTTAGACTTCCTGTTATTATCCCCTAGGTCATTGTGGCTCTGTTGATTTCTTTCAATCATTTTTTCTGTGTTTCAGATTAGATAATTTGTGCATCAAATTAGTTTCTATTTGCTGGTCTTCACATATAATGATTCTTTTCTTTGCAGCGTTCTATCTGACATCAGTCTCATTCAATAATTTTATTTTAAGTATTGTACCTTTTT
>NW_027969893.1:0-207 GCF_054177405.1 Leptonychotes weddellii
TAATAATTAGCAAACAAAACAGTGACCCAAAAAATTTGTTACATTGAAACAACTTTAAAGATTTTGGGCTCTCCAAGATGTCCATCGACAGATGACTGGATAAAGAAGATGTGGTATATATATACAATGGAATATTATGCAGCCATCAAAAGGAATGAGATCTTGCCATTTGCAACGATGTGGATGGAACTGGAGGGTATTATGTTG
>NW_027969894.1:0-207 GCF_054177405.1 Leptonychotes weddellii
AGTTTCCTTGGCCAGCCTATCGTACTTTTACCTCAACGTCATATCCTTGGTCTCCGTCTCTGTGGCCTTTCTCTTGTCACTTTTCCTACCAATGCCTAAGAAGAGCATGTTTTTTCATGCAAAATCCAGCAAAGAAGTACGGAAGCCACCGAACAAAAACGTGGCGTTAGAGGCAACTTACAAAGTTAACGCAGCAGGCGGCAGAGA
>NW_027969895.1:0-207 GCF_054177405.1 Leptonychotes weddellii
TGGTATGGTGTGATGAAAATGGCACTTTACCTCTGATCTTCCAGCCCAAAACCCATAATCCCAATCTAATGAGAAAAACATCTAACAAATTCCAATAGAGGGGAATTACAAAATATACCTGACCAATAATCCTCAAAACTGTCAGAGTCATTAAAACAAGGGAAATCTGGGGGCACCTGAGTGGCTCAGTCAGCTGGGCAACTGCCT
>NW_027969896.1:0-207 GCF_054177405.1 Leptonychotes weddellii
AATAAACGTGGGGTGAAAATCATTTGCTACATATAGTTTCAAGGAAAAGAAGTATTAAAAAAAAGACAAAGGGACGATTCCATCACATTACAATCATGGTTTTCATTTATATTTCTGAATTTTAGTTACATGTGAATCTGAAGCTTTCCTTGTTTCCTGCCCTGTTTTTTCTTGGGTCTTCTGCATTCTATAATTCAGCGTGCTTTC
>NW_027969897.1:0-207 GCF_054177405.1 Leptonychotes weddellii
CACGACGACCCCGGCACACGGGGCGGCTTTATCTGAAAGAAGATGAGCTACAGAAACAGTCCTGACGGAGTCACCAGCCGGACGGACAGAGCAAGAAGCCAGGAAGGACGCCACACGGCGGCAGGAACACGTGTGCAGAAGGGGCGGAGTGGCTCCGTGAAGGAAGCATGGTGTCCCCGCACACAGCGCCAGGCCCAGCGGGCACCC
>NW_027969898.1:0-207 GCF_054177405.1 Leptonychotes weddellii
TGTTTTCCAGAGTGGCTCAAGTATATTTTCTTTTTTTTTTTTTTTTTACAAGCAAGAGAACTCATTCTTTTTTTTTTTATTCTTATGTTAATCCCCATACATTACATCATTAGTTTTCGATGAAGTGTTCCATGATTCATTGTTTGTGCATAACACCCAGTGCTCCATGCAGAATGTGCCCTCCTCAATACCCACCCCCAGGCTGAG
>NW_027969899.1:0-207 GCF_054177405.1 Leptonychotes weddellii
ATTTATCAAAAACATTAACCTTACACATCCAAGAAACTCAATGAACTTCACCTATGATAAATGCATGGAGATCCCTGGCAAGCATATAATCAACTTCTCTAAGACAAAAAGAATGTGGAAAGTAGCAAGACAGAAACAACTTCTGATGGATTCTCAAGAAGTTTAAGAGCTTATTTCTCATCAGAAACTGAAGGAAGCAATCTCATG
>NW_027969900.1:0-207 GCF_054177405.1 Leptonychotes weddellii
ACTTCTCTCGTGGTTCCCATACTCAAGCCTGTGACTTGGCTTCCCTTCTGGTGGGTCCTGGTTCATATGCGCCACGTTGGAGTTATGACCTATTCCCCTATGCCCACCCCACCCACAGAGATAGACAAGCAAGTAAATAAACCTTTTTCTTCTTCCAGTATTCTCTTTGTAAATGACACCACTCATCTTGTTGGCTAATCCCAGTTA
>NW_027969901.1:0-1130 GCF_054177405.1 Leptonychotes weddellii
AAATCTTAAAATAAAATAAAAAAAAAAGAAATACAAAGTGCAGGCTCCTGGGTGGCTCAGTTGGTTAAGCGACTGCCTTCGGCTCAGGTCATGATCCTGGAGTCCCCGGATCGAGTCCCGCATTGGGCTCCCTGTTCAGTGGGAAGCCTGCTTCTCCCTCTCCCACTCCCCGTTTGTGTTCCCTCTCTCGCTGTGTCTTTCTCTGTCAAATAAATAAATAAAATCTTTAAAAAAAAAAAAAATAAAGACGTAGCATCTTTTCATGAGAAAAACACATAATTAAAGGAATAAAATTTCAACCATTTTCCAATGATGCCACGCAATGAGAACTAAATACCATTTTGGGCTTAATAAATATGGTTTACAAGAACAGGGTTAGGAGAATCCAGACATGGAACAGGCATGGCTAAGTAAAGCCTGTCTTTACTATACAAAAACTAGTCTTTTAAACAAAGTTGAAAGCCCCAAATTTTCAGGATATCAAAGAACACTTATAATAACAGATCACATTTTCAAAGAGCATTGTCAATGAATTGATTGATATTATTTATCAATGCAAGTAAAATCGAAGGCTTTCTCTCACTTCTAGAACTAGCTTCCATAATCATATTGTCGGGGTGCCTGGGTGGTTCAGTCAGTTAAGCGTCTGCCTTCAGCTCAGGTCATGATCCCAGGGTCCTGAGACCGAGCCCTCCATCGGGCTCCCTTAGCAGGGAGCCTGCTTCTCCCTCTCCCTCTGCTGCTCTCCCTGCTTGTGCACCCTCTCTCTCTCTCTCTCTGTCAAATAAATAAATAAACTCTTTTTAAAAAATCATATTGTCATGAGAACATAAGGATAACCCTATAAACATCAGGGTGCACGTACCCCTTTGGATCCCTACATTTGTATCTTTGGGGTAAATACCCAGTAGTGCAATTGCTGGGTCATATAGTAGCTCTATTTTCAACTTTTTGAGGAACCTCCATACTGTTTTCCAGAGTGGCTGCACCAGCTTGCATTCCCACCAACAGTGTAGGAGGGTTCCCCTTTCTCCGCATCCCCGCCAACATCTGTCGTTTCCTGACTTGTTAATTTTAGCCATTCTGACTGGTGTGAGGTGGTATCTCATTGAGGTTTTGATTTGGATTTC
>NW_027969902.1:0-207 GCF_054177405.1 Leptonychotes weddellii
CTGATATCAGCTGTTTGACTTGCATTAAAACTTTATAATCACCCTCAATAGGTAAGTTACCACTACTATCTCGCATCAAGTTTAGTAACTCTGCTGGATTTTCAACTTTAATAGTACAGTCAGGCAATGTTCTACCGGTCGCTGCATACTCCTGCCAAGCTTGACTTCGCTCATAATCTTCATGGCTACCTGGCGTTTCGAATACAC
>NW_027969903.1:0-207 GCF_054177405.1 Leptonychotes weddellii
CCAGACCAAGACTGTGTGCAGGAAAACTGTCACCTGAAAGGAGAGTTAGAATGCATAGCTGGTCTTGCTGAGCAGTCTTGTCTTGCTGAGCCATTTGTAGATGAGCATTCCTCATATCTGCACACACAGAAGTCAGTGCTGACTACGGGGGAGGACCGAGCCTCTCTCTCTGTTTATGAGCAATTTTCCTGCACAATAGCCTCTCAC
>NW_027969904.1:0-207 GCF_054177405.1 Leptonychotes weddellii
ATATGATGAATGTCTTTCTCTGATTGACTTATTTCACTTAGCATAATACCCTCCAGTTCTACCCACGTCGATGTAAATTGTGGGTATTCATCATTTCTGATCGCTGAGTAATATTCCATTGTATATATGGACCACAACCTTCTTTATCTATATTTATCTGTTGAAGGACATCTCAGCTCCTTCCACAGTTTGGGTATTGCGGACATT
>NW_027969905.1:0-207 GCF_054177405.1 Leptonychotes weddellii
ATTGAGGAGGGCACATTCTGCATGGAGCACTGGGTGTTATGCACAAACGATGAATCATGGAACACTTCATCTAGAACTAATGATGTAATGTATGGGGATTAACATAAGAATAAAAAAAAAAAGAATAACTCTTTGGATGTCAGCTCAGACGTGGAATTTCACTCCATTGAGACTGAGAATATAAAAGGACACCTGATTAATGGGAAA
>NW_027969906.1:0-207 GCF_054177405.1 Leptonychotes weddellii
CTTTAAGTTTTTGATGGCCCTCCATACTGTTTGCCATGATGGCTGCACCAGTTTGCATTCCCAACACAGTGCACGAGGGCTCCCTTTTCTCTACCTCCTGACCCAAACTTGTTATTTCTTGTCATTTTGGTGACAACCATTCTAACAGGTGTGAGGCTAAATCTCATTCTGGTTTTGATTTGCATTTCCCTGATGATTAATGATGGT
>NW_027969907.1:0-207 GCF_054177405.1 Leptonychotes weddellii
CCTTTAGCTATCAAGAAAGTTTGCTTCCCCAAGGCCAGCAGACTTTTTACACACCCTAACCACAGCCAACTTTATCACAGATCTCCCTTGGGAAGAGAATAGAAACATCGCTGAATATGTATTTTATTTCCAGATTGAATGCAATTCACTCACCTATACTCCTAAGCCATTAATCACCTTTATGTGATTTCTTCTTCTTCTTTTTTT
>NW_027969908.1:0-207 GCF_054177405.1 Leptonychotes weddellii
TAGGAACGTGATTTTTTAACACCTCATTCCCTTTTAGGTACACTTCACTTGTTTTAATAGATGGTAATATTTTATTCCATCACAATTTGACTGCTTTAACTTTCTTTCTTTTTCTTTTTCTTTTTTTTTTTCCAATTGCAAACAAGATTAACATGAATTGCTTTGTACACATATCTGTGAGCATCTATACAAAAATTAGGATAGGAC
>NW_027969909.1:0-207 GCF_054177405.1 Leptonychotes weddellii
GCAAACCCAAAACCAAAGCAGTGTTCTCAATGTTGGTAACAGCATAAAGATGTATTCAACGATAAAAGTCAGAATACCTGCGGGGGGGGGCGGAGCAAGATGGCGGAGGAGTAGGAGACCTGGATTTCGTCTCCTCTAAGGAATTCAGCTGGATAGGGATCAAACCATTCTGAACACCTACAAACTCAACAGGAGATTGAAGAAAAG
>NW_027969910.1:0-207 GCF_054177405.1 Leptonychotes weddellii
CTCTATGCGAAACATAAGCATTGTCAAATGCTATTCAAAACTAATGCCAGGTTGAAAAATGTTGCCTAGTTTAATGGGTATTCATTATCCATTGCGAGGATAAAATCATATACAATACCATTTATTTGTTCACAAATATATATTAAACAGTATTCTGTGTTAGTCACTGTGCTGGTCATTGGTGACACCTGATGAACAAGATAGCAC
>NW_027969911.1:0-207 GCF_054177405.1 Leptonychotes weddellii
AAGCTCTTTACAGAAGGATGCCAACAAATAAACATAATATTTTTGTGTGTGTGTTTTTTTATTTTTTTTTATTGTTGTGTTAATCCCCATACATTACATCATTAGTTTTAGATGTAGGGTTCCATGATTCATTGTTTGTGCATAACACCCAGTGCTCCATGCAGAATGTGCCCTCCTCAATACCCATCACCAGGCTAACACATCCTC
>NW_027969912.1:0-1129 GCF_054177405.1 Leptonychotes weddellii
AAAAAAAAAAAAAAAAGATTTCCAGAGATCTAGCTCAGGTAATTCATGAAGATGGATACAGTGAACAACAGATTTTCAGTGTAGATGAAACAGTCTTCTAACGGAAGAAGATGCCATCTGGGACTTTCATAGCTAGAGAGGAGAAGTCAATGCCTGGCTTCAAAGCTTCAAAGGACAGCCTGACTCTTTTGTTAGGGATTAATGTCCCTGGTGACTTTACATTGAAACCAATGCTCAGAGACTCTTCCAAAAATCTTAGGCAACTCAAGAATTATGTTAAATCTACTTGGCTTATGCTTCATAAATGGAACAAAAAAGCCCGGATGATAGCACTTCTGTTTACAACATGATTTAATAAATATTTTAAGCTCACTGTTGAGACCTACTCCTCAGAAATAGATATATATATATACTTATACATATACATATACATATACATATTCATCTAAAACTAATGATGTAATGTATGAGGATTAACATAAGAATAAAAAAAAAAGATAAAAACTGCGTTTCATCTTTCTATTAAACATAAATTATTGAATCTGAATCTTTTCAAATTTTGGGACTACATGTTATAAATATATATTTATTTATACTTTTATATAATATATAATATAATATGTAATAAACTTTTATATATGCATATATATTTGCAAATTGTCTAGTTTTATCATGTCTGTAAGTAAGGGTGATGATAATTTTGCTCTTTTACAAACTGAAGAATGATTACATTTTTCCAGTACAAAATTTGTATTTTCCAAAAAGTTGGTAGAGAGATGGAAGACAATATATCAAATATTAAAATTTATTTTTTCAAAAGTAAGTTAAAATTCCATGAATGTTAATTACAATGGAATCCTTTTTTATAAAAGAATATGTTATTTATATCAGTATGTTTAGTTTTTGATGTAGTGTTCCATGATTCATTGTTTACGTATAACACCCAGTGCTCCATGCAGAACATGCCCTCTTTAATACCCATCACCAGGCTAACCCATCCTCCCCCCTCTCCCCTCTAGAACCCTCAGTTTGTTTTTCAGAGTCCATCATCTCTCATGGTTCATCTCCCCCTCCGATCCCCCCCCTTCATTCTTCCCCTCCTGCTATCTTCTTCTCCTTCCTCTTCTTC
>NW_027969913.1:0-207 GCF_054177405.1 Leptonychotes weddellii
GGGTTTTTGTGTGTGTGTGTGTATGTGTATCTGGTTCAGGCTGTATCTTTAGCATGGTATCTAAGACACAGAAAAGATGAGAAGACTTTTCAAACTGCAACAAATAATTCTTTTTTTTTTTTTAAAGATTTTATTTATTTATTTGAGAGAGAGAGAATGAGAGACAGAGAGCATGAGAGGGAGGAGGGTCAGAGGGAGACGCAGACT
>NW_027969914.1:0-207 GCF_054177405.1 Leptonychotes weddellii
GGAAAACAGTATGGAGGTTCCTCAAAAAGTTGAAAATAGAGCTACCATATGATCCAGCAATTGCACTACTGGGTATTTACCCCAAAGATACAAAAGTAGGGATCCGAAAGGGTACGTGCACCCCGATGTTTATAGCAGCAATGTCCACAATAGCCAAACTGTGGAAAGAGCCAAGATGTCCATCGACAGATGAATGGATAAAGAAGA
>NW_027969915.1:0-207 GCF_054177405.1 Leptonychotes weddellii
TGGTTACCTAAGTGTCTTATATCATTTACTACACTTTTCTACAAGATTGAAACCATTCCCTGAGATCTTGCCATTTGCAACGACGTGGATGGAACTGGAGGGTATTATGTTGAGTGAAATAAGTCAAACAGAGAAAGACATGTATCATATGATCTCATTGATATGAGGAATTCTTAATTGCAGGAAACAAACTGAGTGTGGTTGGAG
>NW_027969916.1:0-207 GCF_054177405.1 Leptonychotes weddellii
CACTCTCTCGTCTCGAGGCCACTGAGCAAAACAGCTGAGGATGTAGGCTGTGCAGTCGGACTACCAGAGTTTAAACCCTGCCTCCTCTGTTTATTGGAAATGGAACCTTGAAAAAAGCACTCAACCTCCCACAGCTCGGTTTTCTTATCTGTAAATGGAGATGGTGTTCACAACAGTCACTTCCTCTGCATGGAGACTGGGAGGGTC
>NW_027969917.1:0-207 GCF_054177405.1 Leptonychotes weddellii
TTTTGCTATATCTGAACACTTGGGTGGGATTGGTGTGGTTTGGGAATTGAGTAAAAGGAGAAAAACTGCAGGAGGAAGTTACCCTCCACTAAAAAATAGAGAGCAAGGCTTCACCAACTGGTTTTGATGATTATTTCATTCCCAGTGCAAGGTCTTCCAATCACTTGTTCACGGATATATTCTTTCTTCTGATTCTCTTTGACACAT
>NW_027969918.1:0-207 GCF_054177405.1 Leptonychotes weddellii
AAACCTCACAACACAATGTTATTTTTATTTGTTTGCTTAGATAGTTGTATTTTAAAGAGATTTAAGTAATAAGAAAAAAAATCTCCTATGTTTATCCATATAGCTCCCATTTCTGGTGGTCTCTATTCCTTTTTGTGGATCCATATTTCCATCTGGTGTCATTTCCTTTCTATCCAAAGGACTCCCTTCAGTATTTCTTATAGCGCC
>NW_027969919.1:0-207 GCF_054177405.1 Leptonychotes weddellii
AAAAAAAAATACCAACAGGGCGCCTGGGTGGCTCAGTTGGTTAAGCGACTGCCTTCGGCTCAGGCCATGATCCTGGAGTCCCGGGATCGAGTCCCGCATTGGGCTCCCTGCTCGGCAGGGAGTCTGCTTCTCCCTCTGACCCTCCTCCCTCTCATGCTCTCTGTCTCTCATTCTCTCTGTCTCAAATAAATTAAAAAAAAAAAAAAA
>NW_027969920.1:0-207 GCF_054177405.1 Leptonychotes weddellii
TTTTTTTTTTTTTTTTTTTTTTTTTTTAAAGATTTTATTTATTTATTTGAGAGAGAGAGAATGAGAGACAGAGAGCACGAGAGGGAAGAGGGTCAGAGGGAGAAGCAGACCCCCTGCTGAGCAGGGAGCCCGATGCGGGACTCGATCCCGGGACTCCAGGATCATGACCTGAGCCGAAGGCAGTCGCTTAACCAACTGAGCCACCCA
>NW_027969921.1:0-207 GCF_054177405.1 Leptonychotes weddellii
TAAACATCGGGGTGCACGTACCCCTTCGGATCCCTACATTTGTATCTTTGGGGTAAATACCCAGTAGTGCAATTGCTGGATCGTATGGTAGCTCTATTTTCAACTTTTTGAGGAACCTCCATACTGTTTTCCAGAGTGGCTGCACCAGCTTGCATTCCCACCAACAGTGTAGGAGGGTTCCCCTTTCTCCGCATCCCCGCCAACATC
>NW_027969922.1:0-207 GCF_054177405.1 Leptonychotes weddellii
GCTTTCCTGATGGGTTTTGGGTGTTCTACTTCATCCTTTATTCTCTTATGGTATTTAGACAATCATTACAGATTATGGAGAATAATGTGAAGTGGGACTTGAGATTTCACTACAGCGTCTTTATTTGGGAGACGGAGAATGGAGATCCACAGAGGTAAAGAGGTTCAGCCAAGGTCTTCCTGCTTATTTCAGTCAGATCTAGAACAG
>NW_027969923.1:0-1129 GCF_054177405.1 Leptonychotes weddellii
TTTTTTAAAAAACATTTTTATTTTTCATTTTTAGAGTCATATTCTATCCCTTCATAGTAGTTACCCTTATTTTTGGCATATATATATAAGTTGTTCTCTCTTTAAAATTTTGAGATACAGTTTCTTCTAACAGATCAAAATATACCCTAAATCTCTAGTGTATGGCTTTGTTCTAGTCTCCTGCCTGATCACATTCTCTCCTTTTTTTTTTTTAAACCTCTTCTTTCTTTTTTCAACCAACTTTTTTTTTTTTTTAAAGATTTCATTTATTTATTTGACAGAGAGAGACAGCAAGAGCGGAAACACAAGCAGGCGGAGTGGGAGAGGGAGAAGCAGACTCCCTGCTGAGCAGGGAGCCTGATGTGGGGCTCGATCCCAGGACCCTGGGATCATGACCTGAGCCGAAGGCAGACGCTTAATGACTGAGCCACCCAGGCGCCCCGGTCAACCAACTTCTTATCTTATCAATTCCTTTTATAAAATTTTTTATAATTTTCATCTTTACAGTCATATACCATCCCTTCCTCAAATCAACACTTATTTTTGTACATCTATAAGATTTTCCTTTTTAAAATTTTGGGAGGCACTTTCTTCTAATAGACCAAAATACACCCAAAATCTAGTGTGTGGCACTGATCTATGCACCAGCCTGATCATATTTGATCATATTCTGTTTTTTTTGTTTTGTTCTGTTTTTGCTTGTTTTTATCTTTTTCTTTTTTCTTTCTTTCTCTTTCTTTTCTGCCAGTTCCAGGTCTTTTCTGATATGTTTAGAGTACATTTTCTGGGGATGTTGTCACCCTGTTAGCATTTTGTTCTCTCATTCATCTATTATCCTCTGGACAAAATGACAAGATGGAAAAAAATCACCTCAACAAAAAGAACAAGAGGTAGTACCGACTGCCAGGGACCTACTCAATACAGACATTAGTACGATGTTGGACCTAGAGTTCAGAATCATGATTTTAAAATACTAGCTGGGCTTGAAAAAAAGCATGGAAGTTATTAGAGAAACCCTTTCTGGAGAAATAAAAGAACTAAAATCAAACCAAGTTGAAATAAAAAGGCTTTTAATGAGGTGCAATCAAAAATGGGGTGCTAACTGCTAGGATAAATGAGGCAGAAGAGA
>NW_027969924.1:0-207 GCF_054177405.1 Leptonychotes weddellii
TAGCCTGCTGATGGGTATTAAAGAGGGCACATACTGCATGGAGCACTGGGTGTTATACGCAAACAATGAATCATAGAACACTACATCAAAAACTAATGATGTAATGAATGGTGATTAACATAACATAATTAAAAAAAAGACAAAAGATAACAAATGTTGGGGAGAATGGAGAAAAGGGAACCATAGTGCACTGTAGGTCAGAATGCA
>NW_027969925.1:0-207 GCF_054177405.1 Leptonychotes weddellii
GCTTTCCTGATGGGTTTTGGGTGTTCTACTTCATCCTTTATTCTCTTATGGTATTTAGACAATCATTACAGATTATGGAGAATAATGTGAAGTGGGACTTGAGATTTCACTACAGCGTCTTTATTTGGGAGACGGAGAATGGAGATCCACAGAGGTAAAGAGGTTCAGCCAAGGTCTTCCTGCTTATTTCAGTCAGATCGAGAACAG
>NW_027969926.1:0-207 GCF_054177405.1 Leptonychotes weddellii
TAGCGTTCTTTTTTTTTTTTTTATTTAAGATTTTATTTATTTATTTGACAGAGAGAGACACAGGGAGAGAAGGAACACAAGCAGGGAGAGTGGGAGAGGGAGAAGCAGGCTTCCCGCTGAGCAGGGAGCCCGATGCGGGGCTCGATCCCAGGACCCTGGGACCATGACCTGAGCTGAAGGCAGACGCTTAACGACTGAGCCACCCAG
>NW_027969927.1:0-207 GCF_054177405.1 Leptonychotes weddellii
TTTATTACAGAAATGCAAGGATAGATGTATTAAGGAAACTATCAATATAATTTATATTAATGGACTAAAAGCAAAAAGAAAATGTCCTCTCAATAGAGTAAAAATTAATATTTCATAAAATAAAATAGCTTTTTGACTAAAACAACAATTTGGATTATAAGGGAAATTCATACTCAAATTTGCTTTTATTTTTTTTTTTAAAGATTT
>NW_027969928.1:0-207 GCF_054177405.1 Leptonychotes weddellii
GGAGGCTTGGAGGGGAAAAGCCCTGATGCTTCAGCCCCTGGGAAGGAGGGCAGAGTGAGAATCCATGGGGGGCGGGGGAGATAAGGCCGGTGGGCCCTCTCCCAGCCCAGTGACCGGGGTCGGGGGGGCGCGAGGCAAGAGCCTGGAAGCAAGAGGCTTCAGGAGCAGGAAGGGGCCCTCGGTCCTACGTCTGTTTTCCAGATTTCT
>NW_027969929.1:0-207 GCF_054177405.1 Leptonychotes weddellii
AACTGGAAGAAAAAAACTGGAACGTTTTGCAAAGGCAATGCTGCAATATGCATGCTCGGCATGGTGATCAGGGAAAGTCACCATGCACCCTGGGCTATAGGGGAAACAGTCCCAACTCAGTTCTTTTTGTCGCTGTCGCCCAGGGTGAGCTTGTCAAAGAGGTACTCTGCCATGCCGGCATCCGGGGCCCCCATCTTGCACAGGCTG
>NW_027969930.1:0-207 GCF_054177405.1 Leptonychotes weddellii
AAGGGACATTACAGTCCACTGGTTAAATGTTCCTCCAAATGCAGGAGTCCTTTTTTTTTTTAATTTAATTTTTATTGTTATGTTAATCACCATACATTACATCATTAGTTTTCGATGTAGTGTTCCATGATTCATTGTTTGTGCATAACACCCAGTGCTCCATGCAGAACATGCCCTCTTTAATACCCATCACCAGGCTCACCCCTC
>NW_027969931.1:0-207 GCF_054177405.1 Leptonychotes weddellii
AGAGAGAGACAGCGAGAGAGGGAACACAAGCAGGGGGAGTGGGAGAGGGAGAAGCAGGCTTCCCGCTGAGCAGGGAGCGCGATGCGGGGCTCGATCCCAGGACCCTGGGATCATGACCCCAGCCGAAGGCAGACGCTTAACGACTGAGCCACCCAGGCGCCCCTAGAGTTCAGTAATTCATCAGTTACATATAACACCGAGTGGCTC
>NW_027969932.1:0-207 GCF_054177405.1 Leptonychotes weddellii
GGGAAGCAAAGAAGAAGAAGAAAAAAGGCTTTTTAACAAGTGATGCTGGAATAATTGGATCTCCACATGGAAAAAAAATAATGTCCTACTTTCTACCACACATAAAAGTAATTAGAGATGGAATATTGACCTACATGTAAAATCTAAAACTATAAAGGTTTTACAAGAAAACGCAATAGAATACCTTCATGACTTCAAAATAGAAAA
>NW_027969933.1:0-207 GCF_054177405.1 Leptonychotes weddellii
AGTCTGCGTCTCCCTCTGACCCTCCCCCCCTCATGCTCTCTCTCTCATTCTCTCTCTCTCAAATAAATAAATAAAATCTTAAAAAAAAAAAAATTTCTGTGGAAAAATATACGTAATATAAAATTTACCATTTTTAAACAATTTTTAAGTGTATAATTCAGTGGCATTAAGTGCATTCCCAATGTTGTGCAACTATCACCACCATCC
>NW_027969934.1:0-1129 GCF_054177405.1 Leptonychotes weddellii
CCCCGGCTTCATACCTGTCAACTGGAATGCACTGCACAGAGAAGCTGCTCTGGGCCCTGCAATGAACCTGACGTTAGAATCAGAAGGGAAGGCAAGTCCTAATTTGGGGGCTGCCTGGGTGTGACTGTGGCCAAGGTCCTTGAACTCTTGAACCTGTTTCCAGGCCTGGAAACTGGGAACATTACCATTCACTAACGGTTGGTTGGAGGATTACAGAGGTGCTGTGGGGAGGGCTCAACATTCATCCTCTCGTGTGCACCCCCAAGCCAAGGCCCCCCCCCACCCTGGGACTCTCCTCCTCCCTCACTACCCTGCAGCAGAGACAGCAAGCTCTCTGGAATTCCTCCATCCTATAGGCTGGACCTTGGCGGCTGCGGTGAGAAATGAGCTCAGCACCCCTAGACGGGGGATCCAGGCCAGTGCGGCCCTGCCCTGCCCGCGGGAAGGCTATGCGCCCTCCAGCTGGCAGTGGCTGGGAGGGCTGCCAGGCCCACTGGAACACCATCCACACCCCTCAGCCAACCTGGCTGGCCCAGGCGGGGATGGTGGGGGGATCAGAGCCAGCTCCAGAGCCCTACAGGTCAGAGCAGGAAGGGACCCCGACATTCCCCACCTGTCCTGCTCCCTCATTTAATGATGCAGAAACCACCCAAAGAGGCTGGTCACTTGGCCAAGGTCACACAGGGAGCTAGGGCTGACCTGCTTTCCATCTGCTGAGCCAAGGAAAGAAGAACACTGTGGTCCTCGGATACCTGGACCTCAAAAAAAAAAAGATCTTTTCCTCTTGCTCCGTGAAGTGTAGAAAGAACTGGGGAGGGGGGAGATGACCCCCAACCTCAGGCACTCTTCCAACCCCCACTTACCTTGAGCATCCGTTTTTACCTCCCTGTCTTTGCTGCGCTGTTCCACCTGCCCAGACAGCCGCCTCCCCAAACACAGTTGCCTTCTGTCACTTTTGCCTTCCCACCCGCTGTCTGTCCCCCTTCTGATTACAGGCCCTCACTCGTCTTTGGGGAGCTACGTCTTCTCTCATACGAGGTCTGGGTGGGGTCTTGCCATTCATTAGCCCACTAGGGCTCGGGCATGAGTCTTTCAATTTTTTTCATGTTTTTCTTTTGACATAATTAGA
>NW_027969935.1:0-207 GCF_054177405.1 Leptonychotes weddellii
GGATGGGTTAGCCTGGTGATGGGTATTAAAGAGGGCACATACTGAATGGAGCACTGGGTGTTATACGCAAACAATGAATCATAGAACACTACATCAAAAATGAATGATGTAATGTATGGTGATTAACATAACAATAAAATTTTTTTAAAAAACCAAATAAACAGCACAAAGAAGGGGTGAGCAAAGGAACTGTTAATAGATTTAGAG
>NW_027969936.1:0-207 GCF_054177405.1 Leptonychotes weddellii
TGAGCAAATTGACTTGAATATTTTCAAAAGTATATGTAAGGTGCATTCAAATAAATACTGTTGAATTTGGCCACATGGAAGGCACTGGTGATTTTTTTTTTTTAAGATTTTATTTATTTATTTGAGAGAGAGAATGAGAGAGAGCATGAGAGGGAAGAGGGTCAGAGGGAGAAGCAGACTCCCCGCTGAGCAGGGAGCCTGATGTGG
>NW_027969937.1:0-207 GCF_054177405.1 Leptonychotes weddellii
TAAGTCACTGGAATAAAAGGCACAACATAAGGAACATAGTCCATACTGTAATGCATCATATGGTGACAGACAGTAGCTACACTCTTGGTGAGCATAGCATAACAGAGAGAGAAGTTGGATCATCATGTTGTAAACCTGAAACTAATGTAACATCGTGTCTCAGCTATACTAGAATAAAAAATTAAAAACCGGGGGGGGGAGCAAGAT
>NW_027969938.1:0-207 GCF_054177405.1 Leptonychotes weddellii
GGGAAAGAGGGCGCCTGGGTGGCTCAGTTGGTTAAGCGACTGCCTTCGGCTCAGGTCATGATCCTGGAGTCCCGGGATCGAGTCCCGCATCGGGCTCCCTGCTCGGCAGGGAGCCTGCTTCTCCCTCTGACCCTCCCCCCTCTCATGTGCTCTCTGTCTCTCTCATTCTCTCTGTCTCAAATAAATAAATAAAATCTTTTAAAAAAA
>NW_027969939.1:0-207 GCF_054177405.1 Leptonychotes weddellii
GTTAAGTCTATCTATTTTCTCTTGTGAAGAGTTTTGAATGTATCTTGTAAGTTTTATATAATTTGTTAATAATTTAACAATTCAGTTTTGATTTCCTCTTTGACACAATGGTTATGGAAAAAGTGTTTGTTCTTTGATTGGTTACAATCTTTTTAAAAATAATCTTTGCATCATTAGGGCCCCTGGCTGGCTGAGTCAGCAGTGTAA
>NW_027969940.1:0-207 GCF_054177405.1 Leptonychotes weddellii
CATGCTGGCACAGAGCAGTTGACAGAAATGCTGCCCAGTATCTTAAACCAACTTGGTACAGACAGTTTGACTAGGTTAAGAAGACTGGCTAAAGCTCAGCCCACACAATCTGTGGATGGAAAAGCACCACTTGCTACCAGAGGGGATGATGATGATGAAGTTTCAGATTTTGTGGAGAATTTTGATGAAGCTTCCAAGAATGAAGCA
>NW_027969941.1:0-207 GCF_054177405.1 Leptonychotes weddellii
AGTTGACGGCACTGTTACTTAACCTGGAGATGGCAGTGGATTTCAACCTGGGAGCTGTAGGGGGACTTTGAGGGTCTGTGAGTCCCCAGATTTGTGGACAAAAATCATGCATGTACATAGGTACATCTTTCTAGGTGACCAAAACTTTCATCAACTCCTCCAAAGGATCTGTGCCCCCTGAATGTTCTCTCACTCACCCAGCTGATT
>NW_027969942.1:0-207 GCF_054177405.1 Leptonychotes weddellii
GCTGCGTCAGCAGGCCTGAAAACCACATTAATCTCATTAATGGGTGGGTGCCCTTGGGTGGGTGATCAGGTGCATAGATCAACAACAGTCGTATTTTGAAAGGAATCTTTTCTGAGCAGTAGATCCTCAATGGTGGTTTACAGTATTCAATAAACCATGTTGTAGACAGATGTGTTGTCATCCAGGCTGTGTTGTTCCACTTACAGG
>NW_027969943.1:0-207 GCF_054177405.1 Leptonychotes weddellii
TAAGAACTCTGCTAGGCAGTGGTAACCCATTTTAAGGTGGCAAGGGAATGATGTTATCTGAGTTATGCTCTGAAAAATTAATCTAGTGTTAGTGAGTAGTATGAATCAAGTGGCAGAGAGACTGGAGTCAGGGGAGGCCAGACAGGTGCAGAAGAATCAGCCGGGAGTATTTACAAAAATACCAAGCCCGGGGCCTACCGGTAGTGA
>NW_027969944.1:0-207 GCF_054177405.1 Leptonychotes weddellii
ACACAAAAATAAACTCAAAATGGTTTAAAGCCCAAACGGAAAAAGTGAGGCTTTAAAACTTTCTGAAGAAACCAATGAATCACTGAACTCTACCTCGGAAACTAATAATACACTAGATGTTAAGTAACTGAATTTAAATTAAAAAAAAACAACTTTCTGAAAAAAACACAGGAGTACATATTATGATTCAGGTTAAAGAATTTCTTA
>NW_027969945.1:0-1129 GCF_054177405.1 Leptonychotes weddellii
ACCCCATGGCACCATCCTTTCCCAGGCCGGACAGTCTCGGTTCCACAAACGCCAGGGAGCGGGCCATGCGGGCTCCCGGGGGTGACTCCTCTAGGCCCCCATCACATCCCCGCAGCCCCCGATGGGCCAACTTCAACAGGGTTTCAGCAGGTTTCCCGGACGGTTACTGTGCAGCTCCCCCTCCCAAGCTTCCCCCGAGCGCACAGATGCCCGCAGGCTGCGCATCCTCCCCGGGCGCTGGAACCCAGCAGCCCCCTCACCAGCAGGTGGCGGAGGGAGGAAGGCAGAGGTGTGCTTGGCAGGAACACTGCTTACATGTATACTCCACTTAGGAAAAGGTTTTTGTTAAAAACAAACAACTCAGATCAACCTAAGCCCTTCTATTGCTACCAAGTGCTGTCAACAAAACCATTCCATGACTACAGAGACAGAGAAGATGGCTGTCTTGGACAAGCAGGAGCAACACGAGATTCTCGTCTCTCGGGGAGCAGCTTCTTTCCTTCAGCCCTGGCCGCTCATCCTGCCTCTGAAAACATTTCAGGAAAGGGGACGACGCGCCTATGGCGGACGCCACCTCTTCGGGAAGTGGCTGACCCCCTGTCCGGGCTGCGCTGGCTCCCAGGGCACGGTCAGGGTGTCCCTCGGCCGGATGCTTTCCTCGGAAGCGCACACCTTCACTCCTGCCCCCCCACGGCGGCCCCACGTGGTGCTGTGTGCGTCCATGAGCACCGGGGGCGGGGGGGGGCACTCCCAGGACGGTGAAGGTGCCTGTCCTGTTCCTGCTGCCTCCCTGCCTGGGCAGGCTCACAACCACACTCAGCTGGGGGGCTCAGAGTCCGCCCCCCTGTTGCCAACGAGGACACACCTGGAGTCGGCTCTGGAACTGACTCCTCCCTGCACCTGGGGGTGGCCTTCTCCGCCACTCCCACCCCCAGCCCCACACCACGGTGGTCACACTGTCTGAGGGCTCTCGGAAGGCATGAATCATCCTGGGAGAGCATGTGGTCTGTTGGGAGTAGCCCCACAGAGAACTGCTTTGGGGGCAAGGCCACCATGACCCCCTTGCCCCGTTACACGTCTGGTAAAAACAAAATCACCACGGGCCCAAGGAGCCATGCTGGTCCCGGAT
>NW_027969946.1:0-207 GCF_054177405.1 Leptonychotes weddellii
CAGACTCGGCTTACTGCTTTGTGGTTGCCATTTTGAAATCATAATAATTTTTTAACAAGGGGGTCCACTGTCTAGAGGACAGTAGGTGATGGTTATATAACAAAATCTACAACAGTCAAGAGTTAGCAACGTGTAATTTCTACTCAAAGGCCTTGTCTCACCTGGCTAGCAAAGTGTCCTTTTGTTGACATGCCAGAGCCGTATTGT
>NW_027969947.1:0-207 GCF_054177405.1 Leptonychotes weddellii
TGCTTTTCGTTCCTGAATATCCCAAACATGACCCATGTGGGAGGCATTTTTTCTTAGTTTATAACCTCTCACACAAAAGAAGTTGTTCTTATTCCTGACTACACGTGAAAGTCAACTGAGATAAACCTAACATTTACCCCCTCAAAGCATAAAACTACGGCAGAAATACTTCCCGACTTGAACTTCAGCTTATTTGTAACATGCTGT
>NW_027969948.1:0-207 GCF_054177405.1 Leptonychotes weddellii
GAGCTGGTATTTTTTTATGCGAAATCTCGCCAGAGCCCTGTGAGATCTCACGAGATTTCACCCAAGATGGAGTTTGATTTGGGTGAGATCTCATGAGATTTGGAGTGAAGTCACATGCAAGCTCCATGATTTCTCATGAGATTTCAAGAAGGAGGGGCGGAGCAAGATGGCAGAGGAGTAGGAGACCTGGTTTTCATCTCCTCTCAG
>NW_027969949.1:0-207 GCF_054177405.1 Leptonychotes weddellii
TTGTTTGTTTTTAGGAAATGCATCCAAAATTATTTACAAGTAAAGGGGCATGTCTATATCTTACTCTTAAAAGGTACAGAAAAAATAAAGAGAAAAAGAGGATAAAGCAAATATAGTAAAATGTTAACATCTGAGAAATCTGGGTGATGGATATATAAGAATTCTTTGTACTATTTTTGCAACTTTGCTGTAAGTCTAAGATTATGT
>NW_027969950.1:0-207 GCF_054177405.1 Leptonychotes weddellii
CAGACTCGCTGTGATTTGGGAAAAATAAATATATTTTGGGTTTGAGCCACTATTTCTGATACCCAAAGCATTCCTAGCTGAACCTGACCCCTCTATGCTCCAAAGCTTTCCAGCCTTTCCTCCCCTTACCTCCTCCCCACCCTCTCTTCCCAATGGTAGGTCATCTCTAGCAATGGCCTTGGGTCTAAGCAGGGAGAACCGTGAGCT
>NW_027969951.1:0-207 GCF_054177405.1 Leptonychotes weddellii
CTTTTTTTTTTTTTTAATTCTTATGTTAATCCCCATACATTACATCATTAGTTTTAGATGAAGTGTTCCATGATTCATTGTTTGTGCATAACACCCAGTGCTCCATGCAGAATGTGCCCTCCTCAATACCCACCACCAGGCTAACCCATCCTCCCACCCCCCTCCCCTCTAGAACCCTGTTTGTTTTTCAGAGTCCATCATCTCTCA
>NW_027969952.1:0-207 GCF_054177405.1 Leptonychotes weddellii
CGCCCACTCGCCCCTGGACCTGCCGCCCTGCGGAGAGCTGGGCGGTGGGGGGGCTCGCGAGGCCCCCGGGGGCTGCTGCCCCTTTGAGAAACTAGTGTTACTGCAAAATGGCTTTTCCGCCAACTCTTCTTCGGGCTTCGGCTCGCGTTCCGAGCCTTCACCTCAAGGCCAGGTGCAGCGGCCAGGCGCTGTCGCAGGGCTTCCCTC
>NW_027969953.1:0-207 GCF_054177405.1 Leptonychotes weddellii
AAAAAATTAAAAAAAAAACCAATGTCCATAAAAAGACCTAGAAGCCCATCCTACTCTGTTTCTTCTGCATTATGCTTACTCTGCCTTAGCCACTCAGGCTTCCCTGATATTTCTCAAACACCCCAGGCATTTTTATGCCTGAGGCCATCTAAACTTGATGTTCCCTCTGCTTAGAGTCATCTTTTCCCCGAGTATTGCATAGTTCTC
>NW_027969954.1:0-207 GCF_054177405.1 Leptonychotes weddellii
GGGCTCCCTGCTCCACTGGAAGCCTACTTCTTCCTCTCCCACTCCCCCTGCTTGTGTTCCCTGTCTCGCTGTCTCTCTCTGTCAAATAAATAAAATCTTTGAGAAAATAAATAAATAAATAAAAAGTCTTTGCTGGGGCGCCTGGCTGGCTCAGTCGTTAAGCGTCTGCCTTCAGCTCAGGTCATGATCCCAGGGTCCTCGGATTGA
>NW_027969955.1:0-207 GCF_054177405.1 Leptonychotes weddellii
ATGTTAATCCCCATACATTACATCATTAGTTCTAGATGAAGTGTTCCATGATTCATTGTTCGTGCACAACACCCAGTGCTCCATGCAGAACGTGCCCTCCTCAATACCCACCACCAGGCCAACCCATCCTCCCACCCCTCTCCCCTCTAGAACCCTCAGTTTGTTTTTCAGAGTCCATCGTCTCTCATGGTTCGTCCACCCCTCCGA
>NW_027969956.1:0-12339 GCF_054177405.1 Leptonychotes weddellii
AAAAAAAAAAGGAATTGATAAGATAAGAAGTTGTTTGAAAAAAGAAAGAAGAGGATTTAGAAAAAAAGAAAGAAAAAAAAGGGAGAGAATGTAATCAGGCAGGAGACCAGAACAAAGCCATACACTAGAGATTTAGGGTATATTTTGATCTGTTAGAAGAAACTGTATCTCAAAATCTTAAAGAGAGAACAATTTATATATATATGCCAAAAATAAGGGTAACTACTATGAAGGGATAGAATATGACTCTAAAAATGAAAAATAAAAATGTTTTTTAAAAAAGGGATTGATAAGATGTTGGTTGAAAAAGGGAAAAAGAAAAATTCAAAAAAAATACCGTTAAAAAGAAATTAACTTTGAAAGACTAAAGAATCATGGTAAAAAAGCCATGAATTCTATGTGCAGTATTCCCCTAGTGCTGGAGGTCTGCCGTCCTCATTGATCAGTAACTTGGCCTTGGCTGGCTGTTCTTGCTGATCTTCTGGGGGAGGGGCCTGTTGCTGTGGTCCCCAAATGTCTTTGCTGGAGGGGGAATTGCCCCGGCCTTGCTGGTCTGGGCTAAGTAATCTGCTGGGGTTTGCTCTCAGGAGCTTTTGTTCCCTGCAAGCTTTCTGTACAGCTTTGGAGGATGAGAGTGAAAATGCAGCCTCCCAATCTCCGCCCCGGAGGAGCTGAGAACTCGGGTCCCCACTCTTCAGTGTGCCCCCATAGAAAAGCAGTCAATCACTCCCAACTCTGCGGCCTGTGACGGAGCGTTTCTGTCTCTGGCACATGACCCTGTTTGGAGTCTCCAAACCCAGCAGATCCCTGCAGTGTGCTCCCATGCCACTCCTCCCGGGGGAGAAAGGGGAGTCTCCCTGGATCTGCTGCTTGTTTGGTCCCTGCTGGAAGAGCAGTGTCCTGACTGTGCCACAGATCATGGTTTATGGCAACCCCGACCTGAGAGCCCACTCCTTGGCTCTGTCTCTGCAGCTGGCTTCCCCACTCCGATATCTGGGAACTCTGCCGCACTCAGGCACCCCTGGTCTTTCTGTGACCCCGAGGGTCCTGAGACCACACTGTCCCATGAGGGTTCCACCCCCCGCTTAACCACTGGAGCAACGTCCCTCGGCGGAGCAGACTTCTAAAAGTTCCGATTTTGTGCTCTGCTCCTCTCTCACTTGCCAGTAGTGGGCTGATGGAGGCTCCCTACCCCACGGTCTATCTTCTTGAATATCACCTCGGATTCACTTCTCCACATGTCCTACCTTCCAGGAAGTGGTCGCTTTTCTGTTCAGAGAGTTGCTGCTATTCTTTTCTTTGCTCTCCTGTTGAGTTCATAAGTGTTCAGAATGGTTTGATCCCTATCCAGCTGAATTCCTGGGACCAGATGAAATCCAGGTCTCCTACACCTCCACCGTCTTGCTCTGCCCACCCCCATTCATTCTTTAGAAGGATGTTATTTAATCTCCATGTATTTGTGGTCGTTCCAAATTTTTTTTGGTTGACTTCAAGGTTGATAACACTGTATTCTTAATCTTTTTGTACTGGTTGAGGCCTGATTTGTGACCCAGTATTCTGAAGAATCTTTCATGTGCACTTGAAAAGAATGTGTATTCTCCTTCTTTAGGATGAAATTCTCTAAATATATCTGTGTCCAGTGGGACATTCTGTTTTGATGATCTGTCCATTGCTATAAGTGGGGTGGTAAAGTCCCCACTATTATTGTATTATTTTCAATGAGTTGCTTGAAGTTTATTATTAATTAATTTATATATTTGGCTGCTCCCAGGTTAAGGCCATAAATACTTAAAATTATTAGATCTTCTTGTTGGATAGACTCTTTTATTATGGTATAGTGTCCTTCTTCATCTCTTATTACAGCTTGGTTTAAAATCTAGTTTCCGGTATAAGGATGGCTATTCCAGCTTTCTTTTGATGTTCATTAGCATGACAAATGTTTCTGTACCCCCTCACTTTTAATCTGAAGTGTCTTTGGGTCTAAAATGAATCTCTTATCAGCAGCATAAATTGTAGGATCTTGTTTTTTTATTCATTTTGATACCTTATGTCTTTTGATTGGAGCATTTAGTCCATGTACATTCAGAGTTATTATTGAAAGATATGAATTTAGTGCCGTTATGTATTACCTGTAAAATCACTGTTCCTGTAGATGGTCTCTGCTCCTTTGTAGTCTTTGTTACTTTTGGTCTCTCTTTCCTGCTCAAATGGTCTCCTTTAATATTTCTTGCAGAGTTGGTTTAGTGTTCTCAAACTCCTTTAGTTTTTGTCTTGGAAACTCTTTCTCTCTCCTATTCTGAATGACAGCCTTGGCTGGATAAAGTATTCTTGGCTGCATACTTTTCCCATTTAGCTTGTTGAATATATCATGCCAGTCCTTTCTGGCCTGTCAGGTCTCTGTGGACAGGTCTGCTGCTAACCTTATGTGTCTACCCTTGTAGGCTAAGGACCTTTTTTTGACTACCTGATTTCAGAATTCTCTTTATCTTTGTATTTTGCAAGTTTCCTTATGATATATCATGATGTTGACCTGTTTTTGTCGATTTTGAGGGGAGTTCTCTGTGTCTCTGAGACTCGAATGCCTGTTTGCTTCCCCAGATTAGGGAAGTTCTCAGCTATAATTTTTTCAAATAAAACTTCTGCCCCTTTTTCCCACTCTTCTTCTTCTGGGGGTCCTATGATATGGATATTATTTCACTTCATGGAATCATTGAGTTCCATAAGTCTACTTTTGTGATCTAATAGTTTTCTTTCCCTCTTCTTTTCAGCCTCATTATTTTCCATAATTTTATCTTTTGTATCACCTATTCTCTCCTCTTCTTCTTTTATCCTCATTGTGATTATATCCAGTCAGTTTTGCATCTCAGTTATAGCATTTTTCATTGCCAAATTCTTTATTTCTATTAAAAATCTATGATACATTTTATTTTTAAAATTTTTTTAGTATGTTCAGTAAGCCAAAATATGGTACATCATTATTTTTTGATGTACTGTTCAATGATTCATTAGCTGCATATAACACCCAGTGCTCATCACAACGTGTGCCCTCCTTCATACCCATCACCCAATTACCCCACCCCCCAGTTATAGCATTTTTTATTTCAGCCTGACTAGTTTTTAGGTCTTTTATCTCTGTAGCAAGCATTTCTCTGGTGTCTTCTATGCTTTTTTCAAGTACAGCTAGTAGTCTTATGACTGTTGATCTAAATTCTTGTTCAGATATATTGCTTCTATCTGTTTTGAGCAAGTCCCTGGCTGTGATATCTTCCTGATCTGTCCTTTGGGGAGAATTCCTCCATCTTGTCATTTTGGCTAAGTTTCTATCTTTCAGGTATTATGGAAGTTTGATATGTTTCCCACACCTCAGAGTAATGTTATATTAAAAAGAGGTTGTATATTGTCCAGGGCCTGGCACTTCAGAAAGTGTTTCTGGTGTATGCTGTGTGCACTCTGCTGTTGCATTTTGCCTGCTCCTTCCCACTGGTCAGTCCTCTGCAAAGTTCCTCCTTGCTTGCAGTATAGAGTGTCTGGAGCTTTATCTACACATGCTTTGGTTTGTTTGTTGAAAAAAGCTTGGAAAAGGAAAGAAAGAAGGAAGGAAGGAAGGAAAGATGGAAGGAAGGCAGGAAGGAAGACCTGCTCAAAAGAGAGAGAAAGAGAGAGAGAGAGAAAAGGAAAAGGAATGAAAAAAACCAAGCAGACAATCAAAAAAAAAACAAAACCATACGCCTGATTCCAAAGAAAAAGAAAAAGAAAAGAAAAAAAGAAGGCTGATCCAAAAAAAAGGGGGGAGGTGGGGGAAAGGAAATGATGAAACAAACAAACAAACAAACAAACAAAAAACTATAATCCTGATTCCATAGAAAAAAAGAAAAAGAATAAGGAAAAAAAATACAGTCTGGTCCTATTTCTAGCAGAACAGAAGGGGATGCTTTGAAGCACTGTATAATCAGTAGACTTGGTACATGGGGTGTGTTGCCCGTGTTGCTCTTCTGGAGGAGAGGCCCATTGCACTGGCTCAGAGTTAATCCTGGTCAGGTAAAAAAGCACTTGCCAAGCACAGGGGGTTGGGTTTGATGTAAGTGGCTCCCACCTCCACTGGGGGCTGCTGTGTTGCTCTCTGCATTCCAAGTGTGTTGGTAGCAAGGGTAAAATGGTGCCACCCCATTCTCTAGTCCCCATACTGGGGAATCTCACACCCCCTGGTGTGCAGGAAGCCCTTACAGATAAGCAAGGGCCTTCAGCACACCTGGTGCCCAGCTTTCTTGTGTTTATCTCTGACATGGCTGGGATTCAAAACTCCAGATCTTAAAGGAGAGGGCATTATGCAGATCCACTCCCTCCTCTGGATTAGAGCCTCACTGCACTCTGACTAGTGCCCTTTGTCCCAGAAAAACTGTCCCACAACTGTGCAGCACATGGAATCTATGGTGTGGCACCACAAAAAGCAGTGACCGTGTTATCCACTCTCTGCCAGTGCCTTTGTCCCCTGCCAATGAAAGTCTGTTTGCTGGCACCTGCACGGTCTTTTGTTCTTGGAGAGGCATATACCCTCTTCCAAATGTACTCCAGGAAGGAGAATGATCTCTCCCAGTGTGACCCAGTGGATCCCTATACCACTTTGTGCATGCTCCTGGGCCAGATCCCTCCTTCTCCCTAGGAGCACAGGCTACAGAGCTGCTCTGGTGAAAGTTGCACATTTCCAAAACCTCAGAGTTTAAGTTACACTCACTGTTTGCAAAAAACCTGCTACACTTAGTCCTGTTTCCCCAATCCATGCTCTAAGAGGTTTTCTTGGGTGAACCCAATGCTGCACTCTCTCAACCTCTCCTTTTTGTCTCCCATTTCTCTCCCCACAAAAAGGGTTCTCTCCCCTCCAAAGCACTGCAGTTTTTCTCTCTCCCAATTCACTTCCATGAGCCTTGCACCTGCCACACTGTCTCCCTCCAACCATGGAGATTCTTCTTCCAATCCTCAGATCCATTTCCTGGGTGTTTCAAATGATCTGACCTCAATACAACTGTGTTCAAGGGAGGAGGAAAGCCCAGGGTTTGGGCTCCCCCAACTTAACTGCTCCCCCAGAAGTCATTTTTTTAAATTTAAATTTAAATAATTTTATTTTTTCAATTATGTTATTTATTTATTTATTTATTTATTTATTATGTTCAGTTAGCCAACATATATTACATCATTACCCAGAGGCCATTCTTAATCCCAGTGATGTGAGATCTGGGCTGCTGTGGGGCTTCACTCTGGGTGTAACAGGTATCCCCAGTCAGTGTAGCTCAAGCTACTCCAGAACTTGTCAGCAAAGTGCTTCTTCCCAGCCCCACCCCTGAATCCCTGCTTTAGTGCCTTGTCTCCATATCCTAATGTTTCTATGCTTTTCCTCCTCCAGATGAGTTCCTTAATCTAGAAACTATTCATCTCAGGACCTACCCTTTCCTTCTCAGAACAGAGTCTTCAATGCACCAAACTCACAGAAGAAAAACACCTGAACCTATGGCCCAGAGCATGAGGGGACTGCAATGTGCTGTGCTCTGAGCATGCCTTAGTAGCCCTGACATCCTGAGAAATCTGGGTTCACACACAGAGAGGAAACTTACCTGGTTGGCCCGAAGGGAGGATTTTATGACCTAATAACTTGTGTCTTAGCTCTGGAGCAGGAAATGCTTTATCTGAGGCCCACCTCCAGGACAAGCCTCTTAAGATAGTCATAATAGTAATAAATGAGCAAACAAAGAAACAAAGAAGGATCAGGCCTTCTCCATGCCAATTTATGACTGATGGCTGTGAAAGAGGAAGATGAGATGAGCAAGCCCAAAAGAGGATATGTACTCTTGGAGTTTCATTCAGTTTTCTTATTATTGGAGTTAAGGTACAGAAATTTGCATTAACAATAATCCTTGGTTTGTAATATACACTCATCATCGGTCCATGTAAGGCCCTCTTAATGAATTTGTCTTTCTGCTTATCAATGTATCTATCATCTATTATCTAGCTATTATCTATCTATCTATCTATCTATCTATCTATCATCTATCATCTATCTTCTATCATCAATCATCTATCATCATCTATCATCTATCATCTATCATCTATCATCATCATTTAAATTTCTCTATCATCCATCTATCTATGCATCTATATATTTTTAAATTAAAAAAAAATCTACCCCCCATGTGAAAACAAGAACTTTTGATAGTCAGGTACCTATTTCATTCTTCCTTATCTCATACCCCTGTCTGTCCCAGCTGAATTAACCACCATCCTGAACCTTGTATCTACCATTCTTTGATTCCCTTTTGAGATATTTTAAAAATCATATTTACATGTATTCCTGAAAAACTATTAATTTTTTTCTGTTTTAAGTCAGATTTTTCGAGGTATTTATTTTACATAGAGAAAAAAATCACCCATTCAAGCATACAATTCTGTGAGCTTTTACTAACACATATAACCATGTAGACAGAGAACAGCTCCATCACCCCAAAATATTCCCTCATGACCCTATATATTCAACCTCTTCTCCATAGCAGCCCTTGGCAACCACTGATTTACTGTCAGTCCTTAGAACTTTGCTTTTTTCAGAATGCCATATAATTGCAATTACATAATATGTAGCATTTAAAACCTGGCTTCTATCACGTAGAATAATGCTTTTGAAATTCGTCCTTGTTTCATGTAATAGTACTCCATTCCTTTATCATTGCTAAGGAGCTTTCCATTGCATAGATGTATCTTATTTTTAAATCTATTCTCCAGTTGAAGGACACTGGGGTTGTTACCAGTTCAGGACAATTATTAATATAAAGCCACCATAAATAATGACTCACAAGTTTTTCTCTGAATGTAAAATTTATTTTTCTTGGTTAAATATCTAAGAATAGGGCGCCTGGGTGGCTCAGTTGGTTAAGCGACTGCCTTCGGCTCAGGTCATGATCCTGGAGTCCCTGG
Organism: Leptonychotes weddellii; assembly: GCF_054177405.1. Taxonomy (NCBI): domain Eukaryota; kingdom Metazoa; phylum Chordata; class Mammalia; order Carnivora; family Phocidae; genus Leptonychotes; species Leptonychotes weddellii. The sequence continues at coordinate 6,958 of NW_027969956.1, forward strand.
ATCGAGTCCCGCATTAGGCTCCCTGCTCGGCAGGGAGTCTGCTTCTCCCTCTGACCCTCCCCCCTCTCATGTGCTCTCTCTCATTCTCTCTCTCTCAAATAAATAAATAAAATCTTTAAAAAAAATATCTAAGAATAGGTTTCTAGGGCAAATAGTAAGGGTATGTTTCATTTTTAAAGAAACTGGCAAACTGTTTTCCAAAGCAGTTCTACAGGGGCACCTGGGTGGCTCAGTTGGTTAAGTGTCTGCCTTTGGCTCAGGTCATGATCCCAGGGTCCTGGGATCGATCCCCGCATTGGGCTCCCTGCTCAGCAGGGTATCTGCTTCTCCCTCTCCCTCTGCCCCTCTCCTTGCCTGTGTGCACCCTCTCTCTCTTTCTGTCAAATAAATACATGAAATCTTAAAACAAAAAAAGCAGTTGTACAATTTTCACTCCCACCAGCAATGATCAGGGGAACTAAGTGCACCACATCTTTGATAATACTTGGTCTTATCAGTTATTATTATTATTTTTAATTTTAGCCATTCTAATGTATATAGAGCGGTATCTCATTTTACTTTTACTTTGCATTTCCCAAATGACTGATGATGTAGAAAATCTTGTCATGGGCTTATTTGCTATCCATATACCATCTTTGTTGGAATGTCTGTTCAAATCTTTTGCCCATTTTTTACTCAGGTTGTCTATTTTCTTATTATTGATTTTTGAGCATTTTAAAATATGTTCTGGACATAAGTCCTTCATCAGATATGTATTTTGCAAATATTTTCTCTCAGTTTGTGAATTTTCTTTGCATTTTCTTAACAGTGTCTTTTGAAAAGCAGGAGTTGTTTTTGTTCTTGTTGTTTTTTATCTAAAGAGAGCTTTATTTCTAAGGCCTTTCTAGTTTTCTTTTTTAAATTTTTATTTAAATTCAAGTTAGTTAACATAGAGTGTAATATTAGTTTCAGGTATATAATATAGTGACTGAACACTTCCTTTCATGTTTATAGAAGCATTATCTACAATAACCAAATTATGGAAGCAGCCCAAGTGTCTGTGGACTGATGAATGGATAAGATGTGGTACATATATACAATGGGATATTACTCAGCCATAAAGAAGAATGAAAAGCAGGAATTTTAGTTTTGATGAAGTCCAGTTTATGAAAGTTTTCTTTTTGAATCACCTTATTTTTGTCATTTCTAAAAATCTTTTGTGTAACTCAAGTCACAAAGATTTTCTCTTATGCTTCACTCTAGAAGTTTTATAGTGTTTGTTTTACCTTTTGATCTGTTATTGATGTTGAGTTAATTTTTGTATATAATAATTTTTACATATAATATGAGGTATAATTTATTTTTTAAATACAGATGTCCAACTGTTTCAGCATCATTTGTTGAAATGACTATCATTCCATTCAGTTGCCTTTGTACTGATGAAGGAAATTTTCAACTTTCAATATTTGTGGATCCTGATCCTGGGCTCCCAGGGAAGCTATACTTTTACCAAGGTCAGAATGGCCTCACCAAACTTAAAAGCATGGGCTCTATGCCCTGAGCACACATTGTATGTCTGCTTCATTAGCAAATAACCTAAAAGAAACATTTCAAACTAAAGGTAAGAGTAAAAATCTCCTTCAGTTCTGTTCCCAAACTCTGAAGCCTGTAACCTTGCACATACTAAAAGCATAAGATAAAGTGTGTGATTTTCTGAAATATCCTTCATCAGGATGATTTGTAATTCTTGATATAACAAAAAACATATATAACCCTGTATTAAACATTTCTTCTCTGGAGAATTATATGTTTTTATTTTCCCTTTAGTCTCATGTGAATGTAATAGTGTCTCAGCTATTCCAAGACTCTCCTTAGAATTGCTGGCCTGTCTAATTTTTTTTACATTTACAAAAGAGACATAATTTTACAAGTTATGAGTGTCTCATGTAATGTGTAACCTAAATATAAGCAGATTTTTTTCAACCTGTGAGTACAAGATGACATCAGGGTAAATTTATTTGCCCAAATCACATTAGCTGGAAATGACCAGCTATCTAAATAGTCACAAAGTGGCTTCACATAATTTCTTGGCATCTCCAGAGGGATGTGTCACATAGTTACAAAGCACCTATGTCACCACCCAGCTCTCATCACCACACAGTGCACCTGGCTTCTCCTATCCTGACCCCACCCACATCCTCAATGTTCACCCTGCTTAGAGGAGTTAATGAGACTCCCTTCCTCACTATTCCCCTAAGAAAAGCATCCTCTATTCTAACATTTTTCATGAAATTCCTAGCTTTCTACTTTCACATGATGATGTGATACTAATAGCAGGGCCTCTTCTATAATGTCTTAATATATGTGGAGGACATCTGGGACTCTTCTGGGAGCTCTTTAGGAGTTGAGTGTATTTAGGTGCTGTGGTTTCAGGGTTGGGGCTTGCATTGAAATTCTCATACCAAGAAAAATCATAAACTGGCATCTTGTTAAAGGCTGAATCCATATGGACTGTTTTCAGTGGATGTGATGTTATGAGATACTTACATCTCATAAATGCTAGACACCATCTAAATTGGTATATGGATGAGAATCCAGGATCAAATATCCTCAGATTAGAAGACTGGGTGGTATTTTCACACTCCCTCTCATCATTTTTCTGAGAGATGCTGAGATACTTGTCCTAGAGGGCTTCACACAGTCCTGTTCTTTCATGGTCCTGTCCCTGAGGTGAAGGAGAAGAGTTTTGTGTTTCCTTCATTTCTTATTCTTGATGAACTGAGGTTTACCTCCTCTGAGTGCAGTCAAGAGAAGATACATCAGAAATAAGCAGGGTTCCCTCTGATAGCTCAACGTTATAGAGTGTCAGGCTCCTGAGGCTGAGCTGTTAACAGCACTGACCCTCAGGGACCTGACCTTCTGGCCAGGGAGGAGCCACCCAGCCATGGCCTCACAGCTGTGCTTCTGCTATCAAGGACATGTGTTTGGTCTGTAGGCCAGTGGAACAGCTGCTCTGGGAGATATGTGAGGGCCTGTGAAGAGGGAGCTCCTCATTGACATGGATCTCAAGTCAGTAAGAAACAACTCCAGGACTAAAACAACTCCTTCTCTAAGACAAGAAAAACCAGGGATGGACCTGGAGGAAGCCACACAGAAGTCCTTGCATTTCCAAGGAGAGATAGAAATCTCCCTGCTCAGAGGCACTGAGAAACTTTGGAATTTCCCCAACCCCCTGAGACAGATGTGACTCTTCAGCTGTTGTTGCCTAATGACTCAAGATTAAAACCATGTAGACCAAAAAAGCCTTTGTACTTGCTTCTGTTGAACCAGAGGTCAAAAGAAAACATCCATTTTTGCAGAGATCTGAACCCCCAGACTAGATTAGGCCTTCTTCCTCTTACACACCCATAACACCTGCAATTTCTCTTTAATGGACACCACAGCTGTAATTCACCATCTGTCTTCCTCCTCTCTGCTAGACTGTTGGCCTTGTGAGGGCGGTCTGTTCTCTCTCCTCTGTCTTTATCCCCGGTACCGTGCAAGGTGCCTGATCCATAGCTGATGCTCCTTCAAAGTGTATTAAATGTAGGAACTGGGGAACTCATGACTGAATGTGAAGAAATTCAGGGGGAAGGCCTAGCAGTAGGAGAATCAGGTCTGTGGGGAAAAAGACAATGGGTGATGCTCCTTTCCCAGTCACACTCCAATGTCAGGTTGGACATTCAGAGGGGCTCCAAGTGTGATGTTAGCACCACTTCCATTAGGCTGATCTCTATATTATTACCCAAACCAGGACACCACTGGGTGGTTACACTGGGACACCAGTTGTAAGCTAGGACTTCCCAGGTGCACCAGGACAGAAAGTAGCCTTATTTTTGCAGTATTATCTAAGGCTTGCCCCGCCCAGCAAAGCTGATGAAAATGGAAATGAGTTTCATGCTATTCTCTTGCTCTACAACCTCACCATGCTGTCCACATGAAAAATAGTGCCTCTTTTCATCCCTCATGTTTTGCTCTTTCCAATCCAGTATCTAATTGTGGGGTTCCCAGGGCGTGAGGGAAGTGGCCACCAAACTAATTGACACTGGGGCTGAAAGCATGGCCTCAGGGGTGTCCAGAGCCTCTTCTGGAGACAAGAGAATGTCAGGAGGGTACAATTCCCTCCCCAGCAGTCTCACTACCTCCATTCCTGAGTTAACACCCCGAAGGCCCACCCACTACCAGTGCTTCCTCCATGGGGGTTTGAAACAACTCGTGGGATCCTTATGCTTCAGTGAGGGCAAGTTTTACAGTGCAGTGAGAAAAACAAAATCATCTAAATGCAAGTAGATGGTCTTATAGGTTTTATAGTCTTTCCATTATAAGAGAATAAGATGCATTCCCTATAAAAAATACATTCAAAATATCATTTAATTAACTGTGTGTACTGCTTTTTACAAGTTAACAATAGACCATGAACATTTTTCTCTGTAAAAAATATAAATCCATGATACAATATCTTTTAATAGCAAAAATTATTAAAATCATATATGATTACAAGTTTATATAGTCCTAATCACTTTTCCTTGACTGTAGCATGATATTATAATAGATTCAAATGTGTAAATAGTTTTGAGTTTAGAGGACTTCACTAAAAAAAAAAGTACACATTTTCAGCTCTGAGCATTTTATTTATTTGTCCATCAACACCTAACTTTGCTCTGCTCCCTTTATTCGTGAAATTCCATGCTGCCCCTTGGGTGCCATGAGGTCATCTTAGGGGCTCACTCCCTGCAGATAGGGCTCTAGCACCAGTCCCCTATCTTGCCCATATCTAACTGCCAGGAGCTCAGGAGGTAGTAGTGGATTACATCTGAAGGTCATGGTCACAGAGGTAGCATGGAGATACTATGTAGATTAAATTACATTTATCACTTGGAATTTGTGTTATGATTTATTCATTTGCCTGTGTGTCCATCTTAGTAGACTTCTGAATACAAGAAGATAATTCTTTCCTATCCATACCTGTTCCCAGGAGGGTATGTGAGAGAGAATCTATACTAAGGCATTTGAGCAGAGGAAGGAAGCAAGGAAGGAAGGGAGGGAGGAAAGAAAGAAGGCAAGCAGGAAGGAAGGGTGTTAGGTTCCCAGTAGGCCCCAAGGGGTTATATGTGGACAGTCGTGTTTCCTGATTGAAACTCATCCATTAGACATATGCAAGTGCCTGGGGAAAAGGCTGAAAGCCTAGTCTTGGGAGTGTGCCAAGTTGTCACCTCCCCTGGTTGTGAAAGCAGCAGCATACTCTGGCCCTGCATCACAACCCTCCCTCCTCCTGCCCCTGCACAGGATAAAAGGGCTCCTGCCCTGGGCTCCTCATCCACAGCATCCTCAGGAACAGCCTTGTCCTGCCTCCTCAGCATCCCG
>NW_027969957.1:0-1129 GCF_054177405.1 Leptonychotes weddellii
CGCCTGCCCGGGCACAAACTGGCACAGGAGCCTCAGCTCATCCACACGGGCAAGTGTGCCACTTTCATCCCCCTGGGGTCCCCAGGTCAGGGCTGTGGGTCAGCCTCTGCGGGGGCCAGCCGGCACCGCTGGGAAGGTGCCAGGCCCTGCAGCCGAGAGGCTGGTCAGTGTGGGCGCTCAGCTCAGATCTGGCCCAGGCCCCAGGCACCTGCTGGGGATGGAGGGGATGGAGGCAAGGGTCGCGGTGACATCGCCCAGCCTCCTGCGAGCAGGAGCAGAGCGCCTCGGTGCTCCGTGGATGCCGGCCCCAGGCCAGGAGCCAGCGGCAGTGTGGTTATTGGTGGGGCCCTCCTCAGGGTGAGCTTGCTGCTTCTAGGGCCCCAGAAAGGCCCCCGTGGAGAAATCGCTTCTGTTTTAGAGTCTTGCTGCGGGAGGGGATCCCACTGTTTTATGTTCCCCTTAGATGTGCCCGGAAGGAGGGAGGTGGTCCAGAGCTGGGTGTGAATCCAGGTCCTTCACTCCCCTGGGAGCCGTCTCCAGCCCTCGGGCACCCCCCTGTGTCTTAGTTTCTCCATGTGAAATCAGGGTAACGCCCCCCCTCCCAGCATCATCGAGATGAGCACCGGGCTGGGGTCTCACTGCAAGCTCCACTCAGACTCGCAACTATCCTACAGAATACCTTTCACGACCACCCCAGTTTACAGATGAGTGACAGGAGCTCGGGAGTGACATCTCGAAAGGACCTGCCCGGGCCCAGGTGTGAGCAGGGACGGGGCAGGACCCCCAGACGCCCCCCAGCAGCTGGACAACATATGCTTGCCACTGAAGTTCTTCCTTGCTTTGCAACATGACACACGGAACCTCCAAAAGCTCTGAAGCGCAACCTTGAAGCCCCCGTGAGCCGCCCCCGGCCACCAGCACCCCCACCCGTCGACGGTCCGGCACCTGCCCCCCCACCAGCTTCCTGAAGCTATGGCAACAAATACCACGGGGGGAAGGGGCGCCGCTCTCCCCAGCCCTCAGGGTGTGGGCGGCTGCCCTGTCCCCGTGTCCACACAGGGCCGTCCCTCCATGACTGGGTCCTCACCTCCCCTTCTCATAAGGACGCCGGTCAGAATGGATTAGGGCC
>NW_027969958.1:0-207 GCF_054177405.1 Leptonychotes weddellii
CCAGCAATTGCACTACTAGGTATTTACCCAAAGAATACAAAAATGCTAATTTGAAAGGATACATGTACCCTGATGTTTACAACAGCATTATCTACAATAGCCGAATTTATGGAAACAGCCCAACTGTCCATCAATTGGTGAATGGATAAAGAAGATGTGATATATATATCCAATGGAATATTATTTAGCCATAAAAAAAGAATGAAA
>NW_027969959.1:0-207 GCF_054177405.1 Leptonychotes weddellii
CTCCATACAGTTTTCCAGAGTGGCTGCACCAGCTTGCATTCCCACCAACAGTGTAGGAGGGTTCCCCTTTCTCCGCATCCCCGCCAACATCTGTCGTTTCCTGACTTGTTAATTTTAGCCATTCTGACTGGTGTGAGGTGGTATCTCATTGAGGTTTTGATTTGGATTTCCCTGATGCCGAGCGATATTGAGCACTTTTTCATGTGT
>NW_027969960.1:0-207 GCF_054177405.1 Leptonychotes weddellii
CATGCTGGCACAGAGCAGTTGACAGAAATGCTGCCCAGTATCTTAAACCAACTTGGTACAGACAGTTTGACTAGGTTAAGAAGACTGGCTAAAGCTTAGCCCACACAATCTGTGGATGGAAAAGCACCACTTGCTACCAGAGGGGATGATGATGATGAAGTTTCAGATTTTGTGGAGAATTTTGATGAAGCTTCCAAGATTGAAGCA
>NW_027969961.1:0-207 GCF_054177405.1 Leptonychotes weddellii
TTTTTTTAAAGATTTTATTTATTTATTTGAGACAGAGAGAATGAGAGAGACAGAGAGCACATGAGAGGGGGGAGGGTCAGAGGGAGAAGCAGGCTCCCCGCCGAGCAGGGAGCCCGATGCGGGACTCGATCCCGGGACTCCAGGATCATGACCTGAGCCGAAGGCAGTCGCTTAACCAACTGAGCCACCCAGGCGCCCTCCTCTGCT
>NW_027969962.1:0-207 GCF_054177405.1 Leptonychotes weddellii
TCTGGGTGGCTCAGTCGGTGAAGCGTCTCCTTCGGCTCAGGTCATGATCCCCGGGGTCCTGGGATCGAGCCCCATGTCGAGTCCCTGCTTGGCGGGAAGCCTGCTTCTCCCTCTGCCCCTCCCCCTGCTTGTGAGCTCTCTCTCTCTCTCTCTGACAAATAAGTAAGTAAAATCCCCCCCCAAAAAAGTTAGTTTTCTAAAGCCACG
>NW_027969963.1:0-207 GCF_054177405.1 Leptonychotes weddellii
ATATTTTAGGTAGGATTAACCATTCAGTTCAGCCTTTTATAAATAATCATATGAGATTGAATCATCTCAATCCTTTTTTCTGGGTTACTGTATGAAGTGATGCAATATCAGTGCAGACAACTAAACATCTAACCAACCAGCCATTCCAAATAAGAACATCTACTCTCCATTACTTTATTCAAGTGAGATCACTGATCAATGGATTCT
>NW_027969964.1:0-207 GCF_054177405.1 Leptonychotes weddellii
AGGGGGGAGGTCAGAGGGAGAAGCAGACTCCCTGCCGAGCAGGGAGCCCGATGCGGGACTCGATCCAGGGACTCCAGGATCATGACCTGAGCCGAAGGCAGTCACCCAACCAACTGAGCCACCCAGGCGCCCCACGATCAGTGTATTCTCTATAGTTGAGTCTGTTTCTTGGCTTGGCAATTCTACTCTTTGAAAAAAAACTTTCCC
>NW_027969965.1:0-207 GCF_054177405.1 Leptonychotes weddellii
ATTGAGGCGGGCACATTCTGCATGGAGCACTGGGTGTTATGCACAAACAATGAATCATGGAACACTTCATCTAAAACTAATGATGTAATGTACGGGGATTAACATAAGAATAAAAAAAAAAGAAAGGAGAGTCATATTGATTATAGGATAATAAGAAAAGTTTTATGAAGAAGATAGTCTCCAATATGAACCTTTAAGAATGGGTAC
>NW_027969966.1:0-207 GCF_054177405.1 Leptonychotes weddellii
TCACTACCGTATACCTTCCCTCATCCTCCCAATATAGTTGTCATAATTTTTGTTAAATCAGTAGTGTTTATTATGTAAGTATTATTCATAGTTGATCCAAATAATAGAAATAATTACATTCCTTTCCTTTTGTACTTTTTGGTTTTTTCTGTAGTTAAGTGTACTTTTTTATTTGCTTAATTTTCTGTGTACCTACCACTGTATTTT
>NW_027969967.1:0-207 GCF_054177405.1 Leptonychotes weddellii
GTCCTCACAGGCACTGCTGTCGAATGCCGAAGGGCCACCTCCCATGGGCACAGGTGACATCAGCCAGGAGCCCTGACCCCACAGAATTAAATCATTTTAATCTCGGGCGCCTGGGTGGCTCAGTCGTTAAGCGTCTGCCTTCGGCTCAGGTTGTGGTCCCAGGGTCCTGGGATCGAGCCCCGCATCGGGCTCCCTGCTCGGCAGGAA
>NW_027969968.1:0-1129 GCF_054177405.1 Leptonychotes weddellii
TGGGGTGTGGACCCAAGAGTCTGCCTCTAACAAGCTCCCAGGTGATGCTGATCGTCCTGGCCTGGGGAGCACACTCTGAATAGCCAGACTGAGGGGGACCCGGTTCCCTTAGAGGATGGCCCTTCTCCCTACTCCTCTGCTGAGTCCTGGCCTTGAGTCTGTGGGCACCACACAGAGCCCCAGGGACCCCAAATCCAGGGGTTTATTTCTGTTGTAACAGAGAAGCCCAGCTGGGCACCAGTCTCCCCAGATGACTCTGGGGGTGAGGAAGGGGCAGGCCGGGTCGTGATGAGTGAGGGACCCACAGCCCATCCCTGGATGTCCCCAGCCTGTCCTCTGCTTCCAGGGACAGAGACCCAGGACCAGGTGTCTCAAGAGCTCAGTTCCCAGGTGCAGTGGGGGTTTCCTGCGTGTCCTGGGAAGAGAGGAGGTGGTAGGAGGTCAGGTGGCTGGGGCTGCCTGGTCCTCAAAAGGGTAGGTTTTGAGTAGACCCTCCCTCTCCGTGTCAGTTGGCTGAACTGTGGCCCAGAGACTGTCCATGTGCCCCTGAGCGTCCTGGGCAGCCTGTGTGCTCTGCCTGGGGGACTTTCCCGTGGTCACCCTGCCTCCCCCACGGGTGGTACGAGGCAATGAGCGACGGCTGCGCAGGGACCCTTGTCAGATCAGGGTGTTCCTAGGGCTCTAGAAGGAGCGGGCAGGACAGAACTGGCACGTGGGAGGGATCCAGAAGGGTCTGTTGGAGAAAGGGATGGAAACCAGACTCCTTCTCCACCTCCTTAGCCAAAGCCAGCTTCAGGGTTTAATTTCCTGTGTTGTCTGCATGTTCCTATGTCGGCCCCTGGAGGCGATGCTGGGGGCTGCGCCAGGGAAGTGTGAGCTGACCAGGCTCCCAAGGATGTCTGTGGGCCGGGAGCCCTGGGCAGAGGTGAGGGACTGGTCAGCCTGGGTCCTGGTCTGCCTGACTCCATCCCAGGGCAGGGTGAGCCCAGGGAGAGGACAGGCAGTATTCAGAAGATTCCTGATCCTGTGTCAGGAGAATTGTCCACCCAGAGGGATGGTGCTCCCTCACCAGGAGCTCTCCGTCCTTGAGATTTCAAGGAATGACCTTGTAGGGGTCTTTTGAGACTTT
>NW_027969969.1:0-207 GCF_054177405.1 Leptonychotes weddellii
TCCCAAAACCTCCTCAGGGTCTGAGCTGCCTGCCTCCCTCTTAAAGGACGCTAGTGATTACAGTGGATTCACCTGTTTAATCCAGAACTCTCCACCGCGTGAGCCTCAGATTAATCACACCTGCAAATCCTCTGGGCCCACATAAGAGCACATTCGCAGCTTCTGGGATTAGGACGCGGGCATCTTGGGCATCTTGGGCATCTTGGG
>NW_027969970.1:0-207 GCF_054177405.1 Leptonychotes weddellii
TTTGCCTCCCCCCCTCCCTTGCCTCTCACAGACAAGGAGACAAGCTCAGGGCTCAGGAGACTGGCCCCAGGTCTGGCATTAAGTCGGGGCCGAGGGGGAAGTGAACACGGAGCCGTCAGACTGGAAGCTGTCCAGACAGCTGCGTGGACCAGGATCACAGCCCGCTGCCTCGCAAAGCCTCCCCGCTCGGTCACGCTGCGGACCCTC
>NW_027969971.1:0-207 GCF_054177405.1 Leptonychotes weddellii
AATAGATCGAAGTATATACAATCATTTGATTTTCAATAAAGGAGTCAAAGCAATTTAATGGATAAAAAGAGTCTTTTCCAAAAGCTGTGCTGGAATACTGAATATTCATATTTTAAAACTGGCAACTCTGACTTCACACAACACATAAATATTTAAATGAGGTGGATCATCAACTTATACATAAAAGCTGAAATCATAAGTTTTAGA
>NW_027969972.1:0-207 GCF_054177405.1 Leptonychotes weddellii
GTTTGTTTACAAATAATGCAATATATGTTAAGAAAAAAAAAAAGAAGAAGAAGAAGGTAGCGGGAGGGGAAGAATGAAGCGGGGGAAATCGGAGGGGTAGACGAACCATGAGAGACGATGGACTCTGAAAAACAAACAGGGTTCTAGAGGGGAGGGGGGTGGGAGGATGGGTTAGCCTGGTGGTGGGTATTGAGGAGGGCACATTCT
>NW_027969973.1:0-207 GCF_054177405.1 Leptonychotes weddellii
AAAAATTAAAAAAAAAAACCAATGTCCATAAAAAGACCTAGAAGCCCATCCTACTCTGTTTCTTCTGCATTATGCTTACTCTGCCTTAGCCACTCAGGCTTCCCTGATATTTCTCAAACACCCCAGGCATTTTTATGCCTGAGGCCATCTAAACTTGATGTTCCCTCTGCTTAGAGTCATCTTTTCCCCGAGTATTGCATAGTTCTC
>NW_027969974.1:0-207 GCF_054177405.1 Leptonychotes weddellii
TGGGAGGCCATGAGCACTCTGGGAAGACCCTACTGATTCTTATCCTCCTCACCCTCCCTTAAATGCTTTTCTCCTCATTTGTGGCTTCTCTTCCCATTGCTCCCCCCACCCCACCTCCTGGTCATTTCTGAATTCTAGTACTCTTATGTTAATTTTAATGCCTATAGACTTAGCTAGCCTTTGACTTTTTTTTTTTTTTTGCATTTT
>NW_027969975.1:0-207 GCF_054177405.1 Leptonychotes weddellii
TCTGAAAAAAATAATACAATATATGTTAAAAAAAAAAAAGAAGAAGAAGATAGCAGGAGGGGAAGAATGAAGCGGGGGAAATCGGAGGGGGAGACGAACCATGAGAGATCATGGACTCTGAAAAACAAACAGAGGGTTCTAGAGGGGAGGGGACTGGGAGGATGGGTTAGTCTGGTGATGGGTATTAAAGAGGGCATGTTCTGCATG
>NW_027969976.1:0-207 GCF_054177405.1 Leptonychotes weddellii
CCAAGAAACCCCTGGGGAAGCCGGACCCCAAGGCCTGCACCTGCTGCTTTATCCGAACTCGAAAATGGCAGAAGGGGCCAGAGCCTCCCTCCAATTAGGTTGGACCCAAGGGTCAGCTGCTGCAGCTCAGCTTGATGGAGGCCATGCTGAAGGCTGGTCTTCACCCCGGGGAGACTGAGGCAGCTGGGTTAGAAGACGAAGCAAAGG
>NW_027969977.1:0-207 GCF_054177405.1 Leptonychotes weddellii
TCTCTTACTCTATTTGATCAAAATGACAGCAGGACGAGGTAGTTAGAATAGGACTTGTCTCCGTTTTCCAGGTGGGGAAACTGAGGCTCAGTGGGGTGAAGGGACCTGCTCACGGTTATGGAGTCACTTGCTGGTAGAGCTGGATGGAAAACCCAAGTCTTTCATCCAGGGCTCTGCCCATGTGCCACATTTTGCTGGCATTTCCTA
>NW_027969978.1:0-207 GCF_054177405.1 Leptonychotes weddellii
GCCACACGGATTCCGACTGCAGCCCTCTTCTCTGGCCACCTCATTGCTCCAGACCTGGAAGACAGGCCCTACACGTGACAAGCTCCCTAGGACCTCGGAGCCACTGTCCGTGCTGCTCCCTCTCCCTACAGCGCTGTTCTCCTCTTTCCAAGAAATCCAAATACTCATCCTCTGAGACCCAGCTCCAACGCCCCCTCCTCCAGAAGG
>NW_027969979.1:0-1129 GCF_054177405.1 Leptonychotes weddellii
GGACTCCAGGATCACGACCTGAGCCGAAGGCAGTCGCTTAACCAACTGAGCCACCCAGGCGCCCTCTGATGGTGATTTTTAAATTTCCCTTTTTCCTTCCACATTTATTTTATTTTTTTAAAGATTTTATTTATTTATTTATTTATGAGAGAGAGAAACAGCATGAGAGGGGAGAGGGTCAGAGGGAGAAGCAGGCTCCCCCTGAGCCGGGAGCCCAATGTGGGACTCGATCCCAGGACTCCGGGATCATGACCTGAGCCGAAGGCAGTCACTTAACCAACTGAGCCACCCAGGCACTCTCCTTCCACATTTATTAAATGGAATTTTTTTCTGTGACAAAAAGCTATGATTTCTCCTATTTACTTATGTCAGCAGTGGATTCATAGATGTTTTAAACTATTCATTTTTGGTCAGTTATCATTCTTTGGAAAGATGTAGGTAAAAAAATTTAAGAAAATGGAGAAAAAGTATTATAAAATTGGTTTTCCATTCAAATTAAACTTTAAAAAATTTATATCCACTTAACTGTTTTATTCTTATATAATTTAAGTTGAAATTATTTCAAAACCTATTTTAAAGATTTTATTTGTCAGAGAGAGAGAGCATGCACAAGCAGGGAGAGGGGCAGGCAGAGGGAGAAGCAGACTCCCTGCTGAGCAGGGAGCCCGATGCGGGACTTGATCCCAGAACTCTGGGATCATGACCTGAGCCAAAGGCAGATGCTTAACCGACTGAGCCACCCAGGTATCCCCAAACATACTTTAAAGGAATAAATTGGATCATCTGACCTTTGTGTATAGCAGCTACTGGTGCATGTATCTTCTGGGGTCAGGTTCAGTACTTCTTTTGCAACTACTAATACCACAAACATTTATTATTCATGTATAGACAACATAAAAGTTGTTTTTTTTTTTTTTAAGATTTTATTTATTTATTTGCGAGAGAGAATGAGAGACAGAGCGAGAGGGAGGAGGGTCAGAGGGAGAAGCGGACTCCCGGCTGAGCAGGGAGCCCGATGCGGGACTCGATCCTGGGACTCCAGGATCATGACCTGAGCCAAAGGCAGTCGCTTAACCGACTGGGCCACCCAGGCGCCCAACATAAAAGTTTTTTTTTTTTTTTTTTTTTT
>NW_027969980.1:0-207 GCF_054177405.1 Leptonychotes weddellii
AATCCCACCCCCCCTCAGTGTGATAAACAAAAACGTCTCCCCGAATTGCCAAATGTCCCCTGTGGGGCAGGCACCTCAACCTGAGAAGCACTGCCTTAACTCTACCTGGTGTTTCCCAGGGTAGAAGTTCTCTCTCTTTCCTAAGCATAAGTATATGCTTTCGTTCTGGGTTTAGAGGACATCAAATCCTTAGTTGTCCGGAGGATC
>NW_027969981.1:0-207 GCF_054177405.1 Leptonychotes weddellii
TGTGTTTTTTTGTTTTTTTTTTCTTATGGGATACCACAATTTTTGGTTGTCTCTTTATATCCAAAATATAACTTCCTGAAAGCTAAGAGAGCAGAGAAAGGGGAACCCTCCTACACTGTTGGTGGGAATGCAAGCTGGTGCAGCCACTCTGGAAAACAGTATGGAGGTTCCTCAAAAAGTTGAAAATAGAGCTACCATACGACCCAG
>NW_027969982.1:0-207 GCF_054177405.1 Leptonychotes weddellii
AAGGACGCCCAAAAGACCCCACAGAGGTCCCCGTGTGGAGCGGACGCTGGGGGGCAGCTCCCGATCCACCCCCTCAGGACCAAGGCACCATCCTGCTGCAGCCAGCTCTCCCTGGGGACGCAGCTCAGGCCTCGGTTCTACCAACAGCACCGGGTAACGTGTCTCTGCCGAAGCCCAGTCCCTTCGTGCCTCCTCGGCTGTCATCCC
>NW_027969983.1:0-207 GCF_054177405.1 Leptonychotes weddellii
ACTGGGTTTTGTGCACGAACAGTGAATCATGGAACACTTCATCTAGAACTAATGATGTAATGTATGGGGATTAACATAAGAATAAAAATAAATTAAAAAAAAAAAAAAAAGATACATGTCTTCCAAATTACAGAGAATGGTAATATCTCTTAGTGTTTCTCTTGCAGGTCCTTCCACCTAACTCCATTGAGGGAGATTTGAAATTTT
>NW_027969984.1:0-207 GCF_054177405.1 Leptonychotes weddellii
TTAAAAATACCTTATTTATTTATTTATTTGAGAGAGAGACAGAGACAGCATGCACAAGCAGGGGAGAGGGAGAAGCAGGCTCCCTGCCGAGCAAGAAGCCTGACTCAGGGCTCGATCCCAGGACCCTGGGATCATGACCTGAGCTGAAGGCAGATGCTTAACTGACTGAGCCACCCTGATGCCCTTTTTTAGTTTTTTTTCTGAGAC
>NW_027969985.1:0-207 GCF_054177405.1 Leptonychotes weddellii
TTTTCATTCTGTTTTTATCGCCAAGTGGTGTTCCATTGGGTGTATATACCACACATTTTGTTTACCCAACTTATCTGTTGATAAACATTTAGGTTGTTTCCCCCTTTTGACTATCGTGAACAATGCTGTTATGCACATAGGTGTACAGACGGCTTGCCCTGCTTTCAATTCTTTCATACACTTGGAAATAGATGATTTTATGTTTAA
>NW_027969986.1:0-207 GCF_054177405.1 Leptonychotes weddellii
GGCCGAGCACCCCGGGAAGGAGGATCCCGCGGACGGCTGCAGCCCGAGGTAATCACCGTGGATGACGGACGGGGCCGCTCCTCGCCCAGGAACCCGACCCCGGCGACTCGGAATGCGGACTCCAGAGGTGGCACTCTCGATCAGGACAAGTTTCTCGCGGTTTGAAGGGGTCCTGAAACTGTCACTAGTTATTATTTAACCAGTTTT
>NW_027969987.1:0-207 GCF_054177405.1 Leptonychotes weddellii
ATTCCTCATATCAGTGAGGTCATATGATACATGTCTTTCTCTGATTGACTTATTTTGCTCAGCATAATACCCTCCAGTTCCATCCACGTCATTGCAAATGGCAAGATTTCATTCCTTTTGATGGTTGCATAACATTCCATTGTACATATATACCACACTTTATGCATTCATCTGTACCCCGATGTTTATAGCAGCAATGTCCACAAT
>NW_027969988.1:0-207 GCF_054177405.1 Leptonychotes weddellii
CACTGCCACTCCCCAACCTGGTTCTCAAAGCCTACCTCCACTCCACCGCTCGGGGGGACGGTGCCCCCAGGCCCACTGCCTGGGCACACGGCCGGCCCCGCTGCCCACAGCGGCGCCTGCTCCGTTTCACTGGGGCACCCGGGGGCCGTGTGGACATGCAGCGCTCCCCTTCCTTCCTGGACCACAGGAAGCTGTGAGCAGAGGCCG
>NW_027969989.1:0-207 GCF_054177405.1 Leptonychotes weddellii
AATACTGCCTGGGGCGCCTGGGTGGCTCAGTCGTTAAGCGTCTGCCTTCGGCTCAGGTCATGATCCCAGGGTCCTGGGATCGAGCCCCGCATCGGGCTCCCTGCTCCGCGGGAAGCCTGCTTCTCCCTCTCCCACTCCCCCTGCTTGTGTTCCCTCTCTCGCTGTGTCTCTCTCTGTCAAATAAATAAATAAAATCTTTAAAAAAAA
>NW_027969990.1:0-1129 GCF_054177405.1 Leptonychotes weddellii
TTTTAAAGAGAAAACAACTTAAATATATATATACAAAAAATAAGGTTAACTACAATGAAGGGATAGAATATGACTAAAAAGGAAAAATAAAAAAGATTTTTTAAAGAAGTGATTGATAAGATGTTAGATGAAAAAGAGAAAAATAAAAATTCAAAATAAAAGAAAAAGAAAGTTAAAAAAAATGAACTTTGAGAGTCTAAAGAATCATGGTATAAAAAGTCATGAATTCTGTGTGCAATATTTCCCTAGCGCTGGAGTTCTGCCATTCTCATTGATCAGTAAACATGGTCTTGGCTGGCTGTTCTTGCTGATCTTCTGGGGGAGGGGCCTGTTGCCGTGGTTCCCAAATGTCTTTGCCGGAGGTGGAATTGCCCCGCCCTTGCTGGTCTTGGCTAAGTAATCTGCTCAGGTTTGCTCTCCGGAGCTTTTGTTCCCTGCGAGCTTTCTGCACAGCTTTGGAGGCCAAGGGTGAAAACAGCGGCCTCCCAATCTCCACCCCAGAGGAGCCAAGAACTTGGGGCCCCACTCCTCAGTGCGCCCCCAGAGAAAAGCAGTCAATCACTCCTGTCTCCCCAGTCTCTGGCCACACTCTGTGCTCACCCTGCCTGTGACCGAGCATTTCTATCTCTGGCACACGACCCCATGTGGAGTCTCTAAACCCCTCAGATCCCTGCCATGCGCTCCCATGCAGCTCCTCCTGGTGAGGAAGGGGAGTCTCCCCGGATCTGCCGCTTGTCGGGTCCCTGCTGGAGGAGCAGTGGCCCGACTGCGCCGCGGATCATGGTTTATGGCAACCCCGTGCTAAGAGCCCCCTCCTCGGCTCCATCTCTGCAGCCAGCTTCCCTGCTCCAATACCTGGGAGCTCTGCCACAGTCAGGCACCCCTGGTCTTTCTGTGACCCCAAGGGTCCTGAGACCACACTGTCCCAGTGAGGGTTCCACCCCCTGCTTAGCCACTGGAGCATCATCCCTCAGCGGAGCAGACTTCTACAAGTTCTGATTTTGTGCTCCACGGCTCTATCACTTGCCAGAAGCGGCCTACAAAGGCTTCCTCCCCCACCGGCCGCCATCTATCTTCCCGAATATCACCTCAGATTCACTTCTTCACACGTCCTACCTTCTAGAATGTG
>NW_027969991.1:0-207 GCF_054177405.1 Leptonychotes weddellii
CCAGGACCCTGGGATCATGACCTGAGGGGAAGGCAGACACTTAATGGACTGAGCCACCCAGGCGCCCCCTATTGCCCCATCTTTAAACAGTATTTCTATTAGAACCTGAAGGTGTTGGCCCTGAGTCTATTCACCAACTTTCTTGCAGTCCAGCCTACAGAATACTGGGGGAAATAACTGATTCTCTTTTCCTGTCCACTCTCCCCC
>NW_027969992.1:0-207 GCF_054177405.1 Leptonychotes weddellii
ATTGAGGAGGGCACATTCTGCATGGAGCACTGGGTGTTATGCACAAACAATGAATCATGGAACACTTCATCTAAAACTAATGATGTAATGTATGGGGATTAACATAAGAATAAAAAAAAATAAATAAAAAAAAAATGCTTGACATGGCCCTAATCCAGTTTTGGGTCAGTAGACATAGCAAGTCAGCTTGGCATTGCCCTTCCTTGG
>NW_027969993.1:0-207 GCF_054177405.1 Leptonychotes weddellii
TGTTGCTCTTCTTTTCTTCGATCTCCTGTTGAGTTTGTAGGTGTTCCGAATGGTTTGATCCCTATCCAGCTGAATTCCTGAGGGGAGACGAAATCCAGGTCTCCTACTCCTCCGCCATCTTGCTCCGCCCCCGAAATTCATTTTTTAAAACCTGTTTATTTTGAAATAAATGTAGACTAACAGAACTGTTGCAAAAATAGTGTACAG
>NW_027969994.1:0-207 GCF_054177405.1 Leptonychotes weddellii
ATGGAACACTACATCAAAAACTAATGATGTGATGTATGGTGATTAACATAACATAATAAAAAAAAGAAAAAAAGAAAGGGTATTAAAAAAAAAGAAAATCAAAACAATCCCATTTATAATTGCACTAAAAATAGTAAAATACATAAAGTTAAGGAAGTGAAAGACTTGTGCTCTGAAAAATATAAAATATTTATGAAAGAAATTAAA
>NW_027969995.1:0-207 GCF_054177405.1 Leptonychotes weddellii
TGTCAACCGTACTCAGAAAATAAATAAATAAATAAAAATAAAAACCAGGCAGGCATGGAGAAGGCTTCGTCACATCACCGACAGGCTGGTGACAGAGACGTCTCAACCCTCCTCTCCAAGGACTCGGTGGTTTGGATGGCTCAGCATGTGGGATTCTGGGGTACCAGGTGATTTATACACGTCTTTGTCAAAATGTTCTCCTTCGAA
>NW_027969996.1:0-207 GCF_054177405.1 Leptonychotes weddellii
TATTTTAGACTTCCTGTTATTATCCCCTAGGTCATTGTGGCTCTGTTGATTTCTTTCAATCATTTTTTCTGTGTTTCAGATTAGATAATTTGTGCATCAAATTAGTTTCTATTTGCTGGTCTTCACATATAATGATTCTTTTCTTTGCAGCGTTCTATCTGACATCAGTCTCATTCAATAATTTTATTTTAAGTATTGTGCCTTTTT
>NW_027969997.1:0-207 GCF_054177405.1 Leptonychotes weddellii
GGTCAGTGCCTCACTGACTGCATTCTGTGGAGGAAGCCGAAGGGGGAAAGGAACAGGGGATGAGATGAGACAGTACTCATCACTGCCACCACCATCATCACCACCATCACCATCATCACCATCATCACCACCATCAGCACCATCAGCACCATCATCAGCACCATCACCATCATCACCACCATCATTATCATCATCATCATCACCATC
>NW_027969998.1:0-207 GCF_054177405.1 Leptonychotes weddellii
ACTTCTCTCGTGGTTCCCATACTCAAGCCTGTGACTTGGCTTCCCTTCTGGTGGGTCCTGGTTCATATGCGCCACGTTGGAGTTATGACCTATTCCCCTATGCCCACCCCACCCACAGAGATAGACAAGCAAGTAAATAAACCTTTTTCTTCTTCCAGTATTCTCTTTGTAAATGACACCACTCATCTTGTTGGCTAATTCCAGTTA
>NW_027969999.1:0-207 GCF_054177405.1 Leptonychotes weddellii
GCTATGGGCACAAGAGCTTTGGAAAGTCCTCTTCTGGGGCAAAGAGAAAGGTCATTTCCATTGTAAAGGATTCTAGGTGATGGGGTTTCAGCCAGATGAAACACCAAGCATCTGCCCCCCACCCCACCCCACACTCATTGCCTATTCCCTAGAAAGTTCCCGCAGAACCAAGGCAAGTGAGAGTGAGAGGAGGCCGGGGGTGTAAGT
>NW_027970000.1:0-207 GCF_054177405.1 Leptonychotes weddellii
AGGCAGTTGCTTAACCAACTGAGCCACCCAGGCGCCCTTACCTAGAGTCAGGTTCAGGAACCAAAGCATGGAGGTAGAAGTGGCCCTAATTACTAATAAAACCCTTGATGAATGCTTGCTTTCAGTCCCCACCATCTTAGCCTCATTGGACTTAGAGATCTTACGCCCAAGGAAGAGGTGCTTTTAATGGGGAGCATGGCTATGTTT
>NW_027970001.1:0-1129 GCF_054177405.1 Leptonychotes weddellii
ACTTGTTAATGTAAACCGAAATGTAAACCCACAATCGTATACAAACTACACTCCTTTGTCAACTGTGACCCCAGTTTGGTTACATGTACAAGAGTTCAGCAAAAAATCAGTGAATGCATTCTGTGAAAATCAGTTGGCTTTGTGGAATTCCAAATTAAAGACTATTATGTACTTTTTATTGTTGTTACATGCACTGTATATAGTAAAATTTATAATACACTTTATGTATATATTTTTCCCCAGATGGTGGTTGTTAATAACACATTTACAATGCCACTGGCCAATTCATATGGAAAAACACTTATCATCATTATTCAGTAGCAAAATGCAATTAAAGCCACAATAAGCTAGTACTCTACCTTCATCACAGTGGCTAAAATTAACCGAAAATACCAAGTGTAGATAAGGATATGGAGTATCTACTCTCACACAGTGCTGGTAGGGGTTTAAGTTGAAAAGATCACTTTGGAAACTGGCCCTATCTACCATATGCTAAACATACGTGTGCCTATGATGCACTCATCCACTCCTGGGCATATATTCAACAAAATGAGTGCTTATGTTCAATAAAATATATGAGCAAGAATATTCACTCCAGCTTGATTTATAGTAGTCCAAGTTGGGAACAGTCTAAATGTCTGTCAGTGGTAGAATGGATGCATAAATTGTGGTATAGTCAAACAGTGGGTTACTTCAAAGCAATGAAAAAGAGATTACTGTTACACACAAAGTGAGAATATTTTCACAGTCATTATGTCACATGAAAGAAACCAGATGCAAAATGGTATATAGTATCTGTTTCTGTTTATATGATGTTTAAGAAGAGGCAAAACACATTTATGGTGAGAGAGGTCAAAATAGTGGTTACCTCTGGGGCGAGTATTGCCTGAGAAAAGCACATTCTATATCTTGATCTGGATGTCGGTTATATATGTATGTACATTACAAAAAAAAAAAACCAAGCTATACATTTATGATTTTTGTACTTAATGTAAATTTAGGGTATATGTCATTTAAAAAGTAAACACTCATTAAAAAAGTGGCCCCCAAGACTGACAACAATTTCCCAGTTTGGTCAGAACATGGTAGGTTTTTACTACTTAGATGTGAATTTGTGAATGTCTCCCTC
>NW_027970002.1:0-207 GCF_054177405.1 Leptonychotes weddellii
ATTTATCAAAAACATTAACCTTACACATCCAAGAAACTCAATGAACTTCACCTATGATAAATGCATGGAGATCCCTGGCAAGCATATAATCAACTTCTCTAAGACAAAAAGAATGTGGAAAGTAGCAAGACAGAAACAACTTCTGATGGATTCTCAAGAAGTTTAAGAGCTTATTTCTCATCAGAAACTGAAGGAAGCAGTCTCATG
>NW_027970003.1:0-207 GCF_054177405.1 Leptonychotes weddellii
GCACATTCTGCATGGAGCACTGGGTGTTATGCACAAACAATGAATCATGGAACACTTCATCTAAAACTAATGATGTAATGTATGGGGATTAACATAAGAATAAAAAAAAATGCAAAAAAAAAAAAAGAATACAACCAGCAATGTGAGAAGAATAAAGACAGACATAAACATCAGCTCTAGGTCAAAAAATCTTAGAAACATGAACTT
>NW_027970004.1:0-207 GCF_054177405.1 Leptonychotes weddellii
TTTTGATGTAGTGTTCCATGATTGTTTGCAAATAACACCGAGTGCTCCATTCAGTACGTGCACTCTTTAATACCCATCACCAGGCTACCCCTTCCCCCCACCCCCCTCCCCTCTAGAACCCTCAGTTTGTTTCTCAGAGTCCATAGTCTCTCATGGTTCATCTCCCCCTCCGATTTCCCCCCTTCATTTTTCCCTTCCTACTCTCTT
>NW_027970005.1:0-207 GCF_054177405.1 Leptonychotes weddellii
TTTGACAGAGAGAGACACAGCAAGAGAGGGAACACAAGCAGGGGGAGTGGGAGAGGGAGAAGCAGGCTTCCCGCGGAGCAGGGAGCCCGATGCGGGGCTGGATCCCAGGACCCTGGGGTCATGACCTGAGCCTGAGCTCACTCCCTTTTAAAGAACACCTTGTTTACTTAACTGTTCTGTTTGGAGATTTATTTATACCCGGCTCAG
>NW_027970006.1:0-207 GCF_054177405.1 Leptonychotes weddellii
TAGGAACGTGATTTTTTAACACCTCATTCCCTTTTAGGTACACTTCACTTGTTTTAATAGATGGTAATATTTTATTCCATCACAATTTGACTGCTTTAACTTTCTTTCTTTTTCTTTTTCTTTTTTTTTTTCCAATTGCAAACAAGATTAACATGAATTGCTTTGTACACATATCTGTGAGCATCTATACAAAAATTAGAATAGGAC
>NW_027970007.1:0-207 GCF_054177405.1 Leptonychotes weddellii
TTTTCATTCTGTTTTTATCGCCAAGTGGTGTTCCATTGGGTGTATATACCACACATTTTGTTTACCCAACTTATCTGTTGATAAACATTTAGGTTGTTTCCCCCTTTTGACTATCGTGAACAATGCTGTTATGCACATAGGTGTACAGACGGCTTGCCCTGCTTTCAATTCTTTCATACACTTGGAAATAGATGATTTTCTGTTTAA
>NW_027970008.1:0-207 GCF_054177405.1 Leptonychotes weddellii
GGGAGCTTTATTGCTCAATAAACTTTGCTGCCCACCACTCTTCATCTGGTCTACCTCTTTGTTCTTCGAAGCGGCCTGACTGGGCACTAAGGGAACAAAAGTCCTGTCACCTCACTCTTGGTAAGCCAAGAAAGAGAGCTCTACATTCTGGAGGCTAACTTGCTAGCTTCCTAATGCCTAGAAGACTGAGCAGCCTTGTCCCTTAGA
>NW_027970009.1:0-207 GCF_054177405.1 Leptonychotes weddellii
TTTTTTTTTTTTTTTAAAGATTTTATTTATTTATTTGAGACAGAGAGAATGACAGAGACGGAGAGCACATGAGAGGGGGGAGGGTCAGAGGGAGAAGCAGGCTCTCCGCCGAGCAGGGAGCCCGATGCGGGACTCGATCCAGGGACTCCAGGATCATGACCTGAGCCGAAGGCAGTCGCTTAACCAACTGAGCCACCCAGGCGCCCT
>NW_027970010.1:0-207 GCF_054177405.1 Leptonychotes weddellii
TTTTGCTATATCTGAACACTTGGGTGGGATTGGTGTGGTTTGGGAATTGAGTAAAAGGAGAAAAACTGCAGGAGGAAGTTACCCTCCACTAAAAAATAGAGAGCAAGGCTTCACCAACTGGTTTTGATGATTATTTCATTCCCAGTGCAAGGTCTTCCAATCACTTGTTCACGGATATATTCTTTCTTCTGATTCTCTTCGACACAT
>NW_027970011.1:0-207 GCF_054177405.1 Leptonychotes weddellii
GTTGGCCCGATGAACTCTACTCACGGCTTTCTGGCACTTGGTTGCTAAGTAGTCAGCACCCCCTTAAAATGAAAAAGCCCAGACAGTGGGACACCCTGCCACCAAACTGGGTCTCACCATCTTCCTGGCCCATTTCCCGAAGCTGCGAACTCCCTTCCCGACCATGCAAGACGACACAGACTTCCACCTTATCTTCTTCGAGGCTTT
>NW_027970012.1:0-1129 GCF_054177405.1 Leptonychotes weddellii
TGTGGGGTCGAGGGCAGCCCTGGACACCCGCCCAAGAGGGCTGGCCCTAGGCCCCCTGCCCGATCATGTTCCTATAGTCGGGCACGATCGTGCGCTTCAGCTCCACCACCGAGGAGAAGATCCACTTCACCTGCAGCAGGCGGGCAAGGGAGTGAGTGTGGCCTGGAGTCTGAAGGACACCTCCCGCCAGGGCCTGCCCCCCACACCCGGGACCACTGTAGTGTGCGGGGGTCCTGGTGGGGATGGCATGCGGACAGCAAGGGGACAGCGAGGAGGCAGTGAGTAGTCAGTGAGGGGCTACAGAGGGGACACTGTGGGACAATGAGAAGACAGTATGGGACCATTGTGGGGACAGCATGGGGGCAGTGGACCTTAGTGTGGGGACATCGTGGGTACAATTTGGAGACAGCTAGGGGACTGTGGGGACACAGTGGAGATAGCGAGGGGGTAGTGAGTAGTCAGTGAGCGGGCAGTGTGGGGACACAGAGGGGCCCATGTGGGAATAGTATGGGGACCGTGTGGGGACAGCACAGGGACAGTGTGGGGAGAGTGTGTGGTCATTGTGGGGACAGCATGGCGACTGTGAGGGGACAGCTCAGGGACAGAGGTGACAGTATGGGGACAGTGTGGAGACTATGGGGACAGTGTGGGGACAGTGTGGAGATAGTGTGTGGACAGTGTGGGGACAGCATGGGGATAGCGGGCCATAGTGTGGAGACAGTGTGAGGTCAGCATGGGGACATCATTGGGACACCGTGGGGACAGTATGTGGAAAGCGAGGGGACAGCATGGGGGGCAGTGTGGGGCCAGCCGGGCATAGTGTGGGGACAGTGTGTGGTCAGTGTGGGGACAGCATGGAAAAGGGTGGGAACAGTGTGGGGAAAGTTCTGGGTCAGCTTGGGGAGAGCATGGGGACAATGTGGGGACAGTGGGCCATAGTGTGGGTAGAGCATGAGTACAGCATGGGACAGTGTGGGGACAGCGAGGGGACAACATGGGGACAATGTGGGGAGAGAATGTGGACAATGTGCTGGGAGCATGGGAACAGTGTGGGGACAGTGATGAGACAGTGTGGGGACAGCATGGGGACTGCGTGGGGACACCATAGAGACAGCAGGCCGCAGTGAGG
>NW_027970013.1:0-207 GCF_054177405.1 Leptonychotes weddellii
GGTTTATTTCACTTAGCATAATGTCCTTTAGTTTCATCCATGTTGCATATGTCAGGATTTTCTTGTTTTTTTTTTTTTATTCTTATGTTAATCCCCATACATTACATCATTAGTTTTAGATGAAGTGTTCCATGATTCATTGTTTGTGCATAACACCCAGTGCTCCATGCAGAATGTGCCCTCCTCAATACCCACCACCCGGCTAAC
>NW_027970014.1:0-207 GCF_054177405.1 Leptonychotes weddellii
CATAACATAAAAAAAAAAAGTTGCACGCTCTTCCGACTGAGCCAGCCAGGTGCCCCTACCTCATGCTTTTAAAACGTAGGGAGAAAATCTGGGCATAATATATCTGAAATACTCATAGTTTTTTTAAAAATGCCAAGCCAACTCCACTGGAGTGATGCTAGAATTTACCACAAAACTAGCTGTGACCCCTGTCTCTCTCATCACCAA
>NW_027970015.1:0-207 GCF_054177405.1 Leptonychotes weddellii
CTCTATGCGAAACATAAGCATTGTCAAATGCTATTCAAAACTAATGCCAGGTTGAAAAATGTTGCCTAGTTTAATGGGTATTCATTATCCATTGCGAGGATAAAATCATATACAATACCATTTATTTGTTCACAAATATATATTAAACAGTATTCTGTGTTAGTCACTGTGCTGGTCATTGGTGACACCTGATGAACAACATAGCAC
>NW_027970016.1:0-207 GCF_054177405.1 Leptonychotes weddellii
CAGCACAATACCCAAAGCAATCAAAACATTCCTTTTTAAGACCAAGGAACTTTCTCTTGGTATGATCTACTTTAAAATACCAAAAAGATCAGTTTAGGAATAAACTCAGTAAGTTGTAATTTACTTTCATCCAAAATCACACATCCTCTACCTGAGGACAAAGTCACTGCTCTTGTAAAGATACTGGGGGTGGGGGTGGAGGGTTGC
>NW_027970017.1:0-207 GCF_054177405.1 Leptonychotes weddellii
AAACCTCACAACACAATGTTATTTTTATTTGTTTGCTTAGATAGTTGTATTTTAAAGAGATTTAAGTAATAAGAAAAAAAATCTCCTATGTTTATCCATATAGCTCCCATTTCTGGTGGTCTCTATTCCTTTTTGTGGATCCATATTTCCATCTGGTGTCATTTCCTTTCTATCCAAAGGACTCCCTTCAGTATTTCTTTTTTTTTT
>NW_027970018.1:0-207 GCF_054177405.1 Leptonychotes weddellii
GCTCGGCAGGGAGTCTGCTTCTCCCTCTGACCCTCCCCCCTCTCATGTGCTCTCTCTCTCTCTCTCAAATAAATAAATAAAGTCTTAAAAAAAAAAATTAGGCAATGAAATGATTTTACTATCTTGCACTTCCTCCCCCACCCCAACTGTTAGGGTGCTAATGCCAGAATAATATCAGAAAGCTGCTTCTGCTGACATTTCAAGCTC
>NW_027970019.1:0-207 GCF_054177405.1 Leptonychotes weddellii
GCTCCCCGGGCAGCAGCAGGCGCACGGCCGTCTGGATCTCCCGCGACGTGATGGTCGAGCGCTTGTTGTAATGCGCCAGGCGGGACGCCTCGCCCGCGATGCGCTCGAAGATGTCGTTGACGAACGAGTTCATGATGCCCATGGCCTTGGACGAGATGCCCGTGTCGGGGTGCACCTGCTTCAGCACCTTGTACACGTACACCGAGT
>NW_027970020.1:0-207 GCF_054177405.1 Leptonychotes weddellii
GAAACAGAACGGGGTGGAGAAGGGGTCTGTAGGGGAAAATGGAGAATATCTAAAACAACTATGTGGATTTTCTTCGGGTTTGATAACATGGAATCTGGGCTATACTACACATAATATGTGTGACCTTGACCAGGTTACTTAACTTTTCTGTAAATTAGTTTCCTCTTCCATATTTTGTTCTACCTCATGTTGTTTTGAGGATGAGGG
>NW_027970021.1:0-207 GCF_054177405.1 Leptonychotes weddellii
ACCCATGTCCACACGAAACAGACACGAACTACAGAGAGTTCAAGCCCACGTCCACACCCACCCAAACTCCCCTTCCGCACACTCACACACACTCCCAAACTGACTCCCACGGCCACACAGACTCTCGTGCCCGTGGCCCTGGAGAGTTGCCACGGGGCCTCTTGCCCAAGTGCACCCAGCCCTGCCTGGGGGACAGAGGGACAGGAC
>NW_027970022.1:0-207 GCF_054177405.1 Leptonychotes weddellii
GGAAGGGAAGGGAAGGGAAGGGAAGGGAAGGGAAGGGAAGGGAAAGGAAAGGAAGGGAAGGGAAGGGAAGGGAAGGAAAACTTGGCTTCTTAAGCACTGACCCAAGAATGAAGATAAGAGAACACAGAATGTGGCATGTGGACAAGGTGCAAGGTGTCTTCCAGTTCTGTGCACCAATATCTGGTGCTCCGGGCAGCTGTGCAGGAA
>NW_027970023.1:0-1129 GCF_054177405.1 Leptonychotes weddellii
GAGCAGTTCAGGGCTGCCAAGGCTACTTATTTCATTGACTTACCCATCCTCTTCTGCCTCCAAATTAGGGTGGGCAGGAGGTTAGAACTGCGGTGTGTTTACCTGCAGGAAGGCTGGAGGGA
Source organism: Leptonychotes weddellii (assembly GCF_054177405.1). Classification (NCBI taxonomy): domain Eukaryota; kingdom Metazoa; phylum Chordata; class Mammalia; order Carnivora; family Phocidae; genus Leptonychotes; species Leptonychotes weddellii. The sequence continues at coordinate 123 of NW_027970023.1, forward strand.
TGGGCAAGGTAGCACAGACTTGAACACATTCCACTAGACTTTGTTCTTCTTTAGAGATAGCAGCTCCTGTGCACTGGGGAGCTGAGTGAGCAGATGAACCCGTGGAGGCCCGCAGTCAGACTTCATGGTACGTGGTGCCGGACTCTCCCCGTGTCTGTTTTTCTCAGGCCACCCAAGTCCCCTGAGGGGACATTTGAGCTGGATGGCACATGGACTGTGAGGAAGCTGGTTTGTATCAACCACCAAGAATCTCTTTGGAGTCAGCTGGGGCTTGGGGGATGGGGAGTGCTCCCGTCTAGTGAGTGATGCGGCCGTTACATCAGGAAAGGCCAGGAAGGGGCCTCAGAAAAGTCCCATGTTCCCTGACTAATTGGGTTCATCTATTTTCCCTCATTCTGTGATGCTGATGTGCCTCCTCACAACCTAAGGTCCTAGGGAAAGAGTGTGTCAGGCACACTGAAGAAAGATTGTTGGTTCCCTTCAGAGAATGGAGGATCCTTGCCTGGAGATTGATTACCTTGAGTCTTGCCAAGTTCATCTGAAGCAGAGATGGGTGCTTATAAGAAGCGGAAGACCTCTGAGTTTCCAGCTCTTTGGACGGAAACAGCAATTACTAGGGAAATTGGGAGGCAATGGGATGTTGCACGTGTCTCTATGTTCAGTCTCTAAAAGTGATATCAAAAAACTCTCTGTGAGATCCCCAAGGATCTTATCCGACTCTAGAACTATAGGTATGCCCACTGATGAGCAGAGACTACCTGGTACATTCTTAGGTCATTTTCAAATCAAAATGCTAGTATGAAGAGCAAATGCCTGATGACAACTTTTCCTTTCGGCAGAGAACCCAAGACACGGAGATGAGAATCTCCCATTTTGTGGGTCCCTGAGTTGTAAGTCAACCCTTTGAGACCCTTGACTGGCCAAACTATGTTTATGGAGGGGAAGGAAAGAAGTGACTTGTTCCTACGTCAAGAATGTCCGCAGAGAAGAGGACGGCAGTGGCACTG
>NW_027970024.1:0-207 GCF_054177405.1 Leptonychotes weddellii
GGGGCGGGAAGCCAGCAGTGTTAAACCAGACATCCTGAAATCAGCACGTCTCTTACTCTGACAGCCTGAATGATGGTCGAGGTTAGAAAAACGCAGAAAAATACATTCAACTTTCTGAAGTCCTAGAATTCTGAACCATTTCTCCTTTTGAATGCCTATTTATTCTTTAACAGACACTTTTCAAAGCAAAAGTCACCAGTACCAAAG
>NW_027970025.1:0-207 GCF_054177405.1 Leptonychotes weddellii
AATAAACGTGGGGTGAAAATCATTTGCTACATATAGTTTCAAGGAAAAGAAGTATTAAAAAAAAGACAAAGGGACGATTCCATCACATTACAATCATGGTTTTCATTTATATTTCTGAATTTTAGTTACATGTGAATCTGAAGCTTTCCTTGTTTCCTGCCCTGTTTTTTCTTGGGTCTTCTGCATTCTATAATTCAGCATGCTTTC
>NW_027970026.1:0-207 GCF_054177405.1 Leptonychotes weddellii
AGAAAGGTTGAAAGCGATAGACAGATGTTTAATCCACTAATCCATCTCCCATGGCTTATTATTTACTGAGTTTGGGGAGTGGTGGAGACTTGATTGCCCTTCCACAGATTTTTTTTTTAAGTTCTAGAAGGATTCACTGCCTATTCCCAAATTGCCAGAACATTGGTCACTCTCACCTCAGTGCATCTTTGTGTGTGAGAGAAAAGA
>NW_027970027.1:0-207 GCF_054177405.1 Leptonychotes weddellii
TGGTATGGTGTGATGAAAATGGCACTTTACCTCTGATCTTCCAGCCCAAAACCCATAATCCCAATCTAATGAGAAAAACATCTAACAAATTCCAATAGAGGGGAATTACAAAATATACCTGACCAATAATCCTCAAAACTGTCAGAGTCATTAAAACAAGGGAAATCTGGGGGCACCTGAGTGGCTCAGTCAGCTGGGCGACTGCCT
>NW_027970028.1:0-207 GCF_054177405.1 Leptonychotes weddellii
AAATGAATTAAGAGATAAAAGGAAGCATATGTTCCAGAGTCATGCCTTCTTTTTTTTTCTTTAACAAAATTAATAATCCAAAAATTACTACTCACAAAGATAGCAAATATCTTCAGAACCTAAAGCAGAGAAGTCTTAAATCCTTATCACCCCACTTAGTAATACTCAATAATACTAGAGCACCCTTAAAACTAAAGAGGCCTATAG
>NW_027970029.1:0-207 GCF_054177405.1 Leptonychotes weddellii
AGTTTCCTTGGCCAGCCTATCGTACTTTTACCTCAACGTCATATCCTTGGTCTCCGTCTCTGTGGCCTTTCTCTTGTCACTTTTCCTACCAATGCCTAAGAAGAGCATGTTTTTTCATGCAAAATCCAGCAAAGAAGTACGGAAGCCACCGAACAAAAACGTGGCGTTAGAGGCAACTTACAAAGTTAACGCAGCAGGCAGTGGAGA
>NW_027970030.1:0-207 GCF_054177405.1 Leptonychotes weddellii
AAATATGCGATGCAGTATTATTAACTGTAGTCACCATGCAGCATATTACATTCCCAGAACTTTCTTACTTTATAACTGGAAGTTTGTAACATTTGACTCCTTTCACCCATTTCATCCACCTCACCAACCTCCACCTCTGACAACCACTAATCTATTCTCCGTATCTATGAGCTTGTCTTTAACTTTTTTTTTTTTTTTTTAATTTTA
>NW_027970031.1:0-207 GCF_054177405.1 Leptonychotes weddellii
CCGCAGCTTCCGTAACCGCAGCCTCCGTAGCCAGAGCCTCCGTAGTAGCTGCCACACATGGTGTTGGTTGTTGAGGTTTTGCTTGGGTGGAGGAGAGACGTGTCACTTCAGTGTGGTGTGGACATTTCTCCTTACAGAGGCCTTTTATATGCTCTCAATGTGGGTGTCACCCAGCACACGTGTCATGTCATTGGCTAATTTTATGAT
>NW_027970032.1:0-207 GCF_054177405.1 Leptonychotes weddellii
CACGACGACCCCGGCACACGGGGCGGCTTTATCTGAAAGAAGATGAGCTACAGAAACAGTCCTGACGGAGTCACCAGCCGGACGGACAGAGCAAGAAGCCAGGAAGGACGCCACACGGCGGCAGGAACACGTGTGCAGAAGGGGCGGAGTGGCTCCGTGAAGGAAGCATGGTGTCCCCGCACACAGCGCCAGGCCCAGCAGGCACCC
>NW_027970033.1:0-207 GCF_054177405.1 Leptonychotes weddellii
ATATGATGAATGTCTTTCTCTGATTGACTTATTTCACTTAGCATAATACCCTCCAGTTCTACCCACGTCGATGTAAATTGTGGGTATTCATCATTTCTGATCGCTGAGTAATATTCCATTGTATATATGGACCACAACCTTCTTTATCTATATTTATCTGTTGAAGGACATCTCAGCTCCTTCCACAGTTTGGGTATTGTGGACATT
>NW_027970034.1:0-1129 GCF_054177405.1 Leptonychotes weddellii
CATCTGGAAAAAGACCTCTAGTTATGGAAAACATATTATATATTGTCCAAATTGGTGACAATTTTGAGAGTGAAGCAGGGCACTATTAATAATGTTGGGGTGGCTGATGTTTACTGGGATATAAAACCACATTACCTCTAGGCAATATTTTATGAAGGGTAAGTGGGTCTTGGGTCAGACTTTCCGGGACCAATATCTCTGTTCGTCTACTTAATAGCTGTTTTCCCATGAGCAAGTTGCAAATCCTAATTAATCCTCAATTTTATCATATAAAATGTGGATAAGATAATTACCCAAATTTAAGGTTTGAGAAGGTTGAGGAGATGGTACCTGTAACATGCATATTACCTAGGACATATTAAGCATTCCATGACTGTCAGCTGTGCTTCTCTAAGTAGAAATCATAGTTCACCTACAAGCAATAGTTACTTGTCTTGGGTTTTATTCTAACAGGCATTATGAGTGTGTGCTACATCCAGATTTGATATGTTCATTTGTCTTTTTAAGTCTTTAAGTTTTCCTAATTCTCCCCATGGAAACGGAATATAACCTGTGTAATTTGACCACTTCTTCATTTTATCCCCAATTAATACTTTATAAAAGAAAATATCTCATAAACAGGTATTTTCTGGCTTTGCATATTTTTATATAGCTATAGGAAACTATAGGAAACCCATTTCGTTGTGCAAAGAGCTAATTCTGTACAATATATTTTATTAAATATTTGATTATTTACCACCACCTCATGTTCTCTTAATATTGATTAATATTTTAGGATTCTCTAAATTTTTTTAAAACTACTTAAATTGTGGTCATGATGCAGATAACATTAACTGTCTTTTCCTCATCTTACTCAGAATTTCTGCTCTTCATTCAAATGCCAGCTTCTGGGAGAGGACTCACCATATATACACACACACTATATATGGTATATAGCTCGTCTCCATCAGAACGCCAAGTCTATGAAGAGACTTTGTCTTTTGTTGATGGCTGTATCCATTCTTAGAAGAGTAACTGGCGGGGCGCCTGGGCGGCTCAGTCGTTGGGCGTCTGCCTTCCGCTTGGGTCATGATCCCAGGGTCCTGGGATCAAGCCCCGCATCGGGCTCCCTGCTCAGCGGGAAGCCTGC
>NW_027970035.1:0-207 GCF_054177405.1 Leptonychotes weddellii
CCCACGTCTCCTCGAGCGACTGTCCACTTAGCTGGTGGGAAGCTCAGCATCCTCACCTCTCAAACCCTGGAGGGGTGCATAGGCCACCTCAGGCCTTTCTCCTCACTCTACCAGCCTTACCCCTTCGGACTTTTCCCTTCTTGGTGCCTCCACCTGCCGGGGGATGCCAGTTAAATTTTCTTTTTTTTTTTTTTTTTTTGTGTTCCA
>NW_027970036.1:0-207 GCF_054177405.1 Leptonychotes weddellii
CCCGGAACGCCGGGAGCAGCCCTGCACTTCCAGCAACCCCAGGGAGCCCTGAGCCTTCGCGGCAGATGGTTTGTCGTCCCAGTGATGCACTGGGCAGAGTCAAACCTGGCCTTCAGTGCATCTTTGTAGCCTAATGGGCTCCAGATTCTATTTGTTCCTGAGCCCGGGGCTGGTTTAGGACCCTTTCCAGATGACCGTGCTGCGTGA
>NW_027970037.1:0-207 GCF_054177405.1 Leptonychotes weddellii
GTCAGAGCGCAAAGCAGACTCCCTGCCGAGCAGGGAGCCCGATGCGGGACTCGATCCAGGGACTCCAGGATCATGACCTGAGCTGAAGGCAGTCGCTTAACCAACTGAGCCACCCAGGCGCCCCCTTCTCCATGTTTTTATATTCCAATTCCAGAGCCCTCTTTGGGGATGCAGAAATTAGATATAAGCATAAGGAAAATCACAAGA
>NW_027970038.1:0-207 GCF_054177405.1 Leptonychotes weddellii
TCAGCGGAGCAGACTTTTAAAAGTTCCGATTTTGTGCTCCGTGGTTCTATCACTTGCCAGAAGCGGCCGACGGAGGCCCCTCCCCCGCCGTCTATCCTCCCGAATATCGCCTCGGATTCACTTCTCCGCACGTCCTACCTTCCAGAAAGTGGTCGCTTTTCTGTTCAGAGAGTTGTTGCTATTCCTTTCTTCGATCTCCCGTTGAGT
>NW_027970039.1:0-207 GCF_054177405.1 Leptonychotes weddellii
GGGCCACTAGGCAGCGCTCACAGCCCAGCCCTGCACGTGTCCTCTGCTGGCCAGGAGGTCCGGCTCCCACTGCCCCATCGGGGGGACGTGATGACTCCTGATCCACTTGGTAAGTTGTGTCGCTTCCCTGCTAGGACGCTCCAATGAACATCAAGCGTTTTCACCAGCTCCTTACCACCTGTCACAGGCTCTGCTGCCTTGGGTGCC
>NW_027970040.1:0-207 GCF_054177405.1 Leptonychotes weddellii
TTTAAATACCGCCTCTGTTTCCCTGAGGAGCATGTGGACACAAGATGGGGTGCCCCTTCCTTCCCTCTGTGGGTCTGGGTGTGAGCAGCTTGCCAGGCCACAGAGGAATCTCCACTTGGAAAGATGAGAAGTTTTCGGACTCCCGGGGCCTCGCCGATGCTCGACTGAGGCGGCTCATCTGTTCTTTTTTTTTTTTTTTAAAGATTT
>NW_027970041.1:0-207 GCF_054177405.1 Leptonychotes weddellii
GTCAGAGGGCAAAGCAGACTCCCTGCCGAGCAGGGAGCCCGATGCGGGACTCGATCCAGGGACTCCAGGATCATGACCTGAGCTGAAGGCAGTCGCTTAACCAACTGAGCCACCCAGGCGCCCCCTTCTCCATGTTTTTATATTCCAATTCCAGAGCCCTCTTTGGGGATGCAGAAATTAGATATAAGCATAAGGAAAATCACAAGA
>NW_027970043.1:0-207 GCF_054177405.1 Leptonychotes weddellii
GAAAACTTAAACAGTACCTTTTAAATATGCGTGGTTTATTGTATTGTCAATTATTCTTCAATAGAGCTATAAAAGGGTAAATAAAAAGAAGCAATAATCAGATAAAACAAAAGAGTTAATCCAAAAAAAAAAAAAGAAATGAGGTATAGATATTGGGAAAAAGCAAAATCATCTCTACATGCAGATTATATTATTATCTACTTAGAA
>NW_027970044.1:0-1129 GCF_054177405.1 Leptonychotes weddellii
GGCGGGGATGGCAGGCCTGGGAACGCTCCCGGGGCGCAGGTGGGAAGCCGGGTGGGCAGCCCAGGACCCGCTGTCCCTCTCCTGGGGACTCGCCCAGGACCACTGAGCACGCACTTGTGCACCTCCGCCCACGGCGGCCAGAAGGTGGAGCCACCCACGAGCTCGTGGACAGGCGGGAGGCGAGTCCAAGGACGGAGCACCGTGCAGCCTGAACAGGGCGACATGCGACAACGGTGTCACAGGGACGAACCCTGGACGGCGCGTGTCGGACCCACTGGGGCGTGGTGCCCGGACAGACGCGTCCTCGGGGTCGGGGCGTGGACTCCGGGCTGGGGGGAGGGAGGATGGGAAGGGCTGGGGATGGCAGTGGGGGTGCCAGCACTTGATAATGCCACCGGGCCGTGCACTGGAAAGCAGTTAGAGTGGAAATTTCATGCTGTATGTATTTTACCAGTTTTTAAACATGAAGGAAAGAAACCCAAGGTGGTCATCCATGAGGCCAGCCTGGCCAGCGTACCCTTCATTCCACTGCACAGAAGCCGGGGGATGCGGGCATGCCGTGAAGCGCCAGGGCCTCAGTTTCCCCATCTGTGCAGCCGTGATGAGAGTGGCAGGGAGAAGGTGAGGCCGTCTGACCACAGTCACAGCGATAAATCACAAAAAACCCCCGAGTTATTGCCTCTCTTGTGAAGTTTGGTTAAAGAAGGCATATTTACATCTATTTCTTTACCCACATCTTTGAATTGAAATATCATCTTTTAATTACAAAACAGATATTATTTCGATGTCCAGAATAGAGAGCCTAACAGAGATGGTCTATTAAAAAAAATAGAAGAGACAGTCACGAGAATATGATTTGGCCGACAGGGTGATAAAAACTATGACCATAATTACCAGGAAGAAAAATAAAACCACCCGGCTCCCCGAGGCCCCCCCCATAGCAAGCGTGTCGGCTGCATTTGCAGCTCACAGGGTCAAACCCGCGCCTGGGGCCGCTCCCCATGGCAGCCTTCACCACACCCGCCCAAAATCTTCCCTGGAAATAGTCCGCAAAATAAAATCACGCGCAAGCAAAGACCCCTGATGTCCTGGGATTGCGGGTTACTGAATCTGCTCGGACAGAAACTGA
>NW_027970045.1:0-207 GCF_054177405.1 Leptonychotes weddellii
CCAGATCGTTACCCTAGTCACCAGGAAGAAAGGGATTATCTTTTCATCATACTTGGGAGCCTCACATGAGACTCTACGTCAGATTCCATTTTCACTCATTATCCCACCAGATTGTTTATCTCAGTCTTAGGATACTGCAACTGCCTTCCAGTCTCTTGGAATTCTTAGCCATTGTGTATGCTGATACCAGATTAATCTTTACAAAAT
>NW_027970046.1:0-207 GCF_054177405.1 Leptonychotes weddellii
TCTCGCTATCTCTCTCTCTGTCAAATAAATAAATAAAATCTTTTAAAAAAAAAGAAGTCAACAACAATAAAAAGACAAACCAATTTTAAAAAGGGTTCTAAAGATCTGAATAGATATGTCTCCACAGGAAATATACAAATGGCCAATAAGCACATGAAAATATGTTCAGAATCTTTAGCCATTAGGAAATTCAAACCCAGACCACAG
>NW_027970047.1:0-207 GCF_054177405.1 Leptonychotes weddellii
GATTGATGAAGTCTACTCGAGTCGTCCAGATCTGCGGGATCAAGCCATAAAGAATCCAGAGCTCATGCTGTTAGCGATGGCAGCAGTTACCTACAAGAGGGTGCCTGGAAAGCGGGTTATGCGGTAACCACAACCACTGAAGTCCTAGAAGCTAAGGCATTACCAGCTGGCTGGTCAGCACAACGGGCTGAACTATATGCCTTAGTC
>NW_027970048.1:0-207 GCF_054177405.1 Leptonychotes weddellii
TGAGCGCCGATCAGTGGGAAGGAGGGGGCCCTTCTCAGGGGCGAAGTCCTCCTGTCCCCACCCCTCACGTGGTCCCTGCTTTCCGTCAGGTGGTGGCCATCGACCTGGACGAGGGCCTGAACGGGCTGGTGTCCTACCGCATGCAGGTGGGCATGCCCCGCATGGACTTCCTCATCAACAGCAGCAGGGGTGTGGTGGTCGCCAGCG
>NW_027970049.1:0-207 GCF_054177405.1 Leptonychotes weddellii
TGATCCCTGGGCCCTGGGATCATGACCTGAGCCGAAGGCAGACGCTTAATGACTAAGCCACTCAGGCACCCCTGTGGTAGATATTATTTTGGGTATCAGAGTTACAACAGAGAGCAAAAACTAGACAAAAATCTCCACCTTCATGCAGGCTCTTACACAGTAAGTTAAATTAAGAAAACATATATTTTATTAAACAAAAGATTTTTT
>NW_027970050.1:0-207 GCF_054177405.1 Leptonychotes weddellii
TTGAAAATAAATAAATAAATAAATATCTAGTCTTTTTGAAACAAATCTTCTGAGCTAAGATTTTTTAAACAATTGCTAGTATCTCTGCAGATTAATCATATTTCAAATTACTCTAATACCCACATTTATTTAGGTGGTTTTTGAAGTGAACTCAACCACTCAATATAAGGAAGCAAACAAGAAAAACACAAACCCGCTGTGTAGCCA
>NW_027970051.1:0-207 GCF_054177405.1 Leptonychotes weddellii
GTGGTCTGTGGCCCCCCCATCTCCCAACCCTGGAGGGGAGCACCATGGGGGCGGGGAGGGGCAGTGAAGCCCAGCAGATGAACGCTAGGTGCCACAGGGTCCTCTCCAGGAGACGGGCTGGAGCCAGGTTCTGACCGCGCTCCTGGGTAACCCCGGTCCAGTCTTCACCCAGAAAGGAGGGGTCCAGCTGGTTTCTGAGGTCCTTCT
>NW_027970052.1:0-207 GCF_054177405.1 Leptonychotes weddellii
GTGATTTCGTCCAGTGATTAAACTTGACATATGTTCATGGAAATGCCAAGTAAATTCAAGACATGTAATTTTAAGTAATTTTTTTATTCTGCAAAGTTTGATTATTATTTTTTAGTGAAAATCTTAACATTTTTTATTTTAAATAGATTAGTTTACTTAATTTTTTAAAATAAATACTATATTTAATCTGAATTTTTTATCTGGTTT
>NW_027970053.1:0-207 GCF_054177405.1 Leptonychotes weddellii
AGGTAGTAAAAAAAAAAAAAACTACACACACACTCACTCACACACACACAGAAATATTTGATTTTTCCTCAAGGATCAGGCAATCTACTTAGAAATATAAGACACAAACTAAAGCAGCCAGAGAACAAGTCCATGTACTATCTAAAAAATGTGATGGTTAATTAATCAGGCTTGAGTGGGAAATTTTTTAGTTCTTTCCGTCAATCC
>NW_027970054.1:0-207 GCF_054177405.1 Leptonychotes weddellii
CTGGTGGGGGGTATTGAGGAGGGCACATTCTGCATGGAGCACTGGGTGTTATGCACAAACAATGAATCATGGAACACTTCATCTAGAACTAATGATGTAATGTATGGGGATTAACATAAGAATAAAAAAAAATCAAAAAAACAAAAAACAAAAACAAAACAAAAAAACAAAAATTAACAGACCTGCAAGAAACAAATCCACCAATTT
>NW_027970055.1:0-1129 GCF_054177405.1 Leptonychotes weddellii
CTCACTGCGCCTCCTCTTCCCGTCCTGAAAGGCAGCCAATGAGAAAGGCACCTTATTCACTGGTTGAATTACCGCCTGTGAATGGCTGGAGGATCCATTTCAAAGCCACACTTAGAATTGGCCTATTAAAAAGGCAGCCAGGATTTGTTTCAGAAGCTACACTGGAAATGAATGAGGGCTCTTCCATCTCTTCTGCCTATTAAAAAAGCTTCACTTCTCACAGAGCAACTATTTTAATTAAATCAATAATTATGCTTTATTGAATTCAATGCTCTTCAGCAAAAACCAGCACAGAGCCTCTCTGGCTTTTGAAAACTTAATTTAGGCCAACAGCGGGTTGGGGGAGGGAGGCGAGGCTGGTGAGGGAAGGAGGGTGGGGGGAGAGAATAGTAGAGGGAATTGGGTATTTAATGGCACCTGTTAGAATGTCTCCTTCCCCCACCCCCCAGCCCCCAGCACTGAGAGAGGCACTGGTGGGAGTCCAGGCTCAGTTGGAAACAGGCAGATTTTTCTTTTGGGTGGGGTGGAGTGGAGAGATGCTACTTAAACCCAAGCTTTCTGATGTCCATTTTTATTCTGGTTCCATGATGCCTTCAATGCCCCCAGGCAACTGGCAAGATGTCCTTCTGTCAGCTGGCGCTGGGGGCTTCTGGCTGAGGGTTGCCTCCTGCTAGCTAATCCTCAGATAGGATAGTGGATAGAGCCTTTGGTCTTTTCTTTTTTTGAGCCACATGCTTAGGCTAGATTACCGATGATTGCAGTGACTTTCTGACTGGTGTCCCTGGCTCTGTTCTGGGAGCTCCCTCAACTTCGGAGTCTCAAATTGAAACTGTCTGGTCCAGTCACTTTCCTCCTTCGGAAAGGAGGCTCCCTCTTGCCCATGTGCATAATCCGGGCGAGGCAGGTAAGAGTGAGTGAGCAGGAGGTGGTAGGGACTGGGTCAAACTGGTGAGAGGCATTCCTTGGTCTAAAAGCCATGGCTAGAGCTCAGCTCCAGCCAATTGCTGGCAATAGAAACAGAGCCCTCTCCCCCCACATTGCTAGGTATTTTGACTTTTTTTTTTCTCAATAAAACCTGGCAGTCCTGCCTTTTCTGTACCATCTGTCAAGTTTTAAATATTGGCTACAG
>NW_027970056.1:0-207 GCF_054177405.1 Leptonychotes weddellii
CCACGAGAAGGCAGATCACACCAGACAGGCCCAAGACAGAGATAGCCAGGGTCCCTGACCAAGTCAGAGAGAAAAAGCACGAAACTCTGCTCCCCCAAAAATCCCCTCCCCAAGCAATTAATATCTTACTCCCTGGTTACCAACTGTTAATAAAAAGAGAGACCCAAACCCCAGGTGCAGCTCTCCCTTGAACTCACCCCTCTCACA
>NW_027970057.1:0-207 GCF_054177405.1 Leptonychotes weddellii
TTTTTTGTATTTTTTATTGTTATGTTAATCACCATACATTACATCATTAGTTTTTGATGTAGTGTTCCATGATTCATTGTTTGTGCATAACACCCAGTGCTCCATGCAGAACGTGCCCTCTTTAATACCCATCACCAGGCTAACCCATCCTCCCACCCCCCTCCCCTCTAGAACCCTCAGTTTGTTTTTCAGAGTCCATCGTCTCTC
>NW_027970058.1:0-207 GCF_054177405.1 Leptonychotes weddellii
TAATTGCCTTCCCTCATATACGACCACCATTAATAGTTTAAGGTATAACCTTCCAGATTCTTCTGTGTGTTTGCTACCACATATACACATTGATACACATTTACTTTACAAAAATTGGATTTACTGCCGTAGAGCCTGCTAAAGCTTGTATTTTTACCTGTGTATTTCAGAGACCTCATCCCATGGAGCAGATGTATATAGTCTTCT
>NW_027970059.1:0-207 GCF_054177405.1 Leptonychotes weddellii
GCCACACGGATTCCGACTGCAGCCCTCTTCTCTGGCCACCTCATTGCTCCAGACCTGGAAGACAGGCCCTACACGTGACAAGCTCCCTAGGACCTCGGAGCCGCTGTCCGTGCTGCTCCCTCTCCCTACAGCGCTGTTCTCCTCTTTCCAAGAAATCCAAATACTCATCCTCTGAGACCCAGCTCCAACGCCCCCTCCTCCAGAAGG
>NW_027970060.1:0-207 GCF_054177405.1 Leptonychotes weddellii
GCCATCTTGCCGGGGATCGTCCATTTTTTTCTAAGTTTAAGAAAAGCTAGGCAGATTTCTTGTAGGAAATACTTTAAATATTCAGATGCTTCATTCAAAGGGAAGTTATTCTATAGCTACACTGTGAGACATTCCAGTGACTTGAAAGGAAGAATCTAACACAATAGGACCAAGCCACTAAAATCAGTGCCGCCTGAATAATCTTAA
>NW_027970061.1:0-207 GCF_054177405.1 Leptonychotes weddellii
TTTTTTTTTTTAAAGATTTTTTTTATTTTTTTTTATTTATTTATTTGAGAGAGAGAATGAGATAGAGAGAGCACATGAGAGGAGGGAGGGTCAGAGGGAGAAGCAGACTCCCCGCCGAGCAGGGAGCCCGATGCGGGACTCGATCCCGGGACTCCAGGATCATGACCTGAGCCGAAGGCAGTCGCTTAACCAACTGAGCCACCCAGG
>NW_027970062.1:0-207 GCF_054177405.1 Leptonychotes weddellii
CATCATTAATTTTAGATGAAGTGTTCCATGATTCATTGTTTGTGCATAACACCCAGTGCTCCATGCAGAATGTGCCCTCCTCAATACCCACCACCAGGCTAACCCATCCTCCCACCCCCCTCCCCTCTAGAACCCTGTTTGTTTTTCAGAGTCCATCGTCTCTCATGGTTCGTCTACCCCTCCGATTTCCCCCGCTTCATTCTTCCC
>NW_027970063.1:0-207 GCF_054177405.1 Leptonychotes weddellii
GAAAACAATGGATCGTGGATCACCACATCAAAAACCAATGATGTATGGTGACTAACATAACATAATAAAATTAAAACACGCACACAAAATAAATAAATAAATAAAAGGTATTAGAAATTGCTTAATTTTAACCTTAAGACTTTTTTCCACATTCTCTGACTTAATAGCAGTGACTTAACTTTTTAAATGCTGGGGCGGGGGGAGAGT
>NW_027970064.1:0-207 GCF_054177405.1 Leptonychotes weddellii
GGGGGCTGCGCTGCCCCCTGCAGCCCGCCCAGCAGAGTCCTGGACACCAGTAAGGCTGCCCTCGAGGCAGGCCTGCAGAGCTCCCCGGCGAGTGTCTGCAGTGCACTGCCCCCCACAGCTCGCAGCCCCTGCCTCACCCAGGCCAAGGACTTTGCTGAGGAAACTTCCAGCGGGCTTAGGGGGAGACATCCTCATGGCCACTTCCCA
>NW_027970065.1:0-207 GCF_054177405.1 Leptonychotes weddellii
CCTGCTCGGCGGGAAGCCTGCTTCTCCCTCTCCCACTCCCCCTGCTTGTGTTCCTGCTCTCGCTATCTCTCTCTCTGTCAAATAAATAAATAAAATCTTTAAAAAAAAAAAAAATTTAAGAAAAAACCCTCAAAACTTTTTTCTTTGGAGCCAGGGGTGGGGGAGGGGCAGGGAGGGAGAGAGGTGGGTAGAGAGAGAGAGACTCTT
>NW_027970066.1:0-12339 GCF_054177405.1 Leptonychotes weddellii
ATATTGCCTCGGATTCACTTCTCCGCACGTCCTACCTTCCAGAAAGTGGTCGCTTTTCTGATGAGAGAGTTGTTGCTCTTCTTTTCTTCGATCTCCTGTTGAGTTTGTAGGTGTTCAGAATGGTTTGATCCCTATCCAGCTGAATTCCTGAGAGGAGACGAAATCCAGGTCTCCTACTCCTCCGCCATCTTGCTCCGCCTCTTTCTTTTCTTTTCTTTTGTCTTTTTGTTTGAACTCAGAAGGAGGGAGAACCTGTGAACAACTATGCTGTGTGTCCCTCATATCAAATGTATTAATTTCTGTTTTAGCTATTTTGTATAATGGGGTTTCATAAGATTTTGCTTTGAGAAAGAGCTCCTTAAAAAACAAACAAACAAGCAAAAAACATAATTTTTGCAGTCTTTTTAGTTTATGGATATATAAAATGAGGCTCAGAGAATATGACACAAATCTAGAAAATACGGTCCTAAATCATATAGAATCAGGATAATGATGCTCTGATATCTAGGGGATTTCATTAATATGTAAACCCAAATTTATAATATAAAGTCAGGTCAGTTACTAGATAACAGGCTTTAATGGAAAATTAGTTATATGTGCTGCTTACCCGCCCCCCACCCCGACATCTTCTCTACAATAATTGAAAATCCTGAAATTTGGGATTTCTTTATATTAACAACCCCTCTTTGAAATTTTCAGTTCTCCATAAGGATAATCAAAGTAGTAATCATAATCATAAAATTAATATCAGATTGTTTTCCTTTTACAAACACTCTGGAGGAAATGAATCTTCACTTGAATTCAAGATCATAGAGATAAAGGTAAATTCGAAGCTTACTGAACTAGAATAGAAGACAAACTTAAGTGGGGGCATTACACTGAAAGACACTAAAGCATCAGGGATCAGGAAATGATACTAGACCTTTGTGTAGGTTTGGGGAAAGATGCTGAATAGCAGAGGACAGATTAGAGATGAGCTTTTCTCACTTGCAGTTCTGCTTACCTATGCATTGGTTGTAGTGAATTGAAGAAGGGTTTTCTTGGAATATATGTTAGACTACATTTCCTGGGTTCTACTCTGGACAGTTTGATTTTGTAGATCTGGAATTGGCTGTGACATTTGCACTTTTAACAATCTCCTAGGAGATGCAGATAAAGTGAATGACCATGCTTTGAATACCAGTGAATTAGAGGATATGCAGAAACTAGAAATGTGGTTCCCAAACCTGGATGCGTATGCAGTAGAATCACCAGGGAGCTTACAAAAAACATCCCCTGGCCACTTCCTCAAAGATTATGATTTAATGGGTCATGATGGGTAAAGGGAATCAATACTTTTAAAAGTTGCACCAGATGATTAGTATGTGCAACAAATCAGAAACTCCAGAAAGCCAACACTAGAAGGGCAATCAGTGTTGCAATGTGAATGACTAAGGTTGTTCCTGCTAGGATGGATTTAACTGCAGAGTGCTAGCAGGTAAGCAATCACTACCCTGTCTCAGCGGATTATTTCTGAGGGTAGGCAGACCCTGTGCTGATCTTCACATTGTTTTGAAAGAAGATCAAAATTCAGTATTTTTTTAAATTTTTATTTATTTATTTGAGAGAGAGAGAGAGAACACATGCAGGGAGGAAGGGCAGAGGGCAAGGGAGAAGCAGACCACCCAGCTGAGCAGGGAGCCCGATGTGGGGCTCGATCCCAGGACCCCGGGATCATGACCTGAGCTGAAGGCAGATGCTTAACTGGCTGAGCCAGCCAGGCACCCCAGAAATCCAATATTTTTTTATTATTTATTTTTTTAATGTTATTGTGTTATGTTAATCACCATATATTACATCATTAGTTTTTGATGTAGTGATCCATGATTCATTGTTTGTGTATAACACACAGTGCTCCATTCAATACGTGCCCTCTTTAATACCCATCACCAGGCTAACCCACCCCCCCACCCCCTCCCCTCTAGAATCTGAGAAACAAACAGGGTTCTAGAGGGCAGAAATCCAGTATTTTGAGAAATGTCTAAAAAATTCAAATATTGACAACCTTATCAAATACACTTTAAACTACTATGTGAATAAAAGATAAAATGTTTAGGGTCAGATATAGCCCACAAGACACAGGTTTTCAACTTTTGATTCTGAGAATTTCTAAGCAAATGTTCTATTAGTTCTAATTTGTATCCAATTATTGTGTGGATTTTTCATGTAGAATGACATCTAGTTCTTAAAGACAAATTGGAGTTACAACTAGGTTGAAAGAATGACCTTTCTTTGATTGAAGATAGTAACCCAGATGAAAATGGTTTGAAAACTTTAAATATATACCCAAATATGATGAATTATTATCATTTTTTAAAAGATTTTATTTATTTATTTGACAGAGAGAGAGAGCACAAGCAGGGGGGGAGTGGGAGAGGGAGAAGCAAGCTTCCCCATTGGGAAGGGAGCCTGCGGAGGGGCTGGATCCCAGGACCCACAGGATCATGACCTGAGCGGAAGGAAGACACTTAACCAACTGAGCCACCCAGGCACCCCAAATTACTATCATTTTGAAATAATAGGTAAATTTTAAGATTTGAAAAGAAAACCACTTTATAATGAAACTTATTGTCCTAATGATTTGGGTTCTAACAATTGTCTAATGTATATATATATATATACATTAGACATATATATATTAGATAGATAGATATACACACACACATATATATATCATTAAGTCATTCAACATCTAATTTTGTCTTTATATCTATCCAGAATATTAGGTTGTGCTCTAACTGTAGGAAATTTTCTGTCCCACAACTAATCAATTCAGGGATAACTGTGCCCTGAAATACTGTACATTTTATAACTATAAAAATTTCATGCTGTGTGTGTTTAAATTTGCAGTGCTATAAATGATGATAACTCAACTAAAATATTATTAAAATTAAATATGTAAAGTTAAAAAGAACTCTAAACAAAACATTCTGTTTATACTGTTAGAGCATCTGTTAGTCTAACAGACCCTTCTGTGTCATTATTGATGAGGTCTATATAACAGCACTCCTACTACTGAATTAACTGAGTTTTAAAAAAATACAGCAAGTCTGTAATTGAAATATGTTTCAGAATTTTAACACACATGTGTTGCAAAATGAATGTCTCATATAATGTAAAGCATAAAAAGGAAGATTAGTCAGGAGTCATTCCATACTGTAATAAATACATCAAAAAAATACCTCTCCCCTTTCACCTGGCATCACATTATCATTCTAATACCACAGGTAAAATGGAGACTCAAGTATTACCAAGGTGGGAGGGCTATGATATGATTTTACATAACATTTACTCACATTTTGTGCCGCGTGCCTTCCTCCAATCCTTTGGTTTTAATAAGGAGGCAACAGCAGAGACTCCATTTCTGCAATCAGCAGTCATATGACCCTGACACCTAGTTACTGCACTTTTGTCTGCATTCTCAAAATGCAAATCAGAACAAAAAGAAAGCTACGACTGCCAAAAAATGCCTTACAGCTGGGGTCAAAAAGTCAAATGCCTACGGGGGACAAGCAGGTGACATAAATGAGGGAAGAAGGCCAGAAGTGCATGCCCATTCTACAGGTAGAGTAGCTCTTCAGATAAAGCTAATGGCTGTCATGAACGATTGTAGGTCATGTGTTGTAGTATCAGATTGTTCAACAGGAGCCAGAAGTCTGGATTTTTCAGGGAAAATATTCTGCTTTTTAAACGTTTCCAATCTCTTGAAATGCCTTTATGACCTGTGTAAGCCAAATAAAATATCTATGTGCAACATCAACCTCTGGCATAAAGGGGTAGAGATTGACAACTAAGGAAGCTGAGATAAAATCCTTACAGCAACTGTTACAGAAAACACATGTTGGAGAAGTGTTACACAAACGTCAGTGTACAGAAACAAGTTCCTCGCTACAAATGGGTCAGCAGAAGTTTGGTTGAATGTAAATGAGGTAGGGGGCTGGGGGCTGTGATAATGACAGAGTTTTTATTCATTCATTCATTCATTCATTCATTCATCCATTCATCATTCATTCATTCATCGAATACTTACCAGGTCTTGTTCTAGGTACGGGGAATATAATGCTTAAAAGAGAGAGAGAGAAATCTTTTTTCCTTGGTGTTTACACCAAGGGTATAGCCAAACAAATAAATACCTGATAAGCATGAAAACCAAGCTGTAATGCAGTAAGTGGTATCAAAGCTATTCAATTATATTAATTATAGGATTGTCAGGTTGTGAGGCTTATGAAAAAAATGCCGTTTAGTTCTTCTAGTTATTCGGTAAAGAAAAAAATGGTGAAAAGAGTTTTCATCTATGTTAGGTTGTTTATTTCATGGATGAAAAATAGGCAGTTATTAAAGCATAAAGACATAAAGTAGCATGGCAGTTGCCAGGAGCCAAGGAGGAAGGGGGAATGGGGAATTATAATTTAGTGGATTTAGGGTTTCAGTTTTCCAGGATGAAAACAGTTCTGGGGATGGATTCTGTTGATGGTTACACAACAATATTAATGTACTTAAAACCACTGACATGTAAGCTTAAAAATGAGTAAGATGGTAAATATTATGTGTATTTTACCACAATTTAAAAAAAAAATGGGGAAAAAGAAAACCAAAAAACAGATAAAGGCCAGAATGTAGTCTGTGGGCAATAGTTTGCTGACCCCTGGATTAGTGTATACCTTTCTAGGTTATCTGATTCTGATATGTTACCTTTGAGTTATATTATAATCTGTAGATTGTAGATCACTGATAGCAATGCAAAATAATAATTTTCTAAACACAAGAAAATAAATTCTGTCCAGTGCAAATTCAGTTGATTACTTTCTCCTTATGGAAAAAGTCATTTTCATGTCTATTTGTAAATTCATTTCAATATTTATTTTATATAAACTTGTATTTCTTTGACTTCCTTTGAACTGCTTATGGCATCCTGACTGGGTTCCTCATTTAATTCATTAAATGAAATCACACGTTTGTTTTATAGCTTTAGGAGATTTCTGATTTTACCTCTTCTGGAAAATAATCCACTAACAGCATGCATATTGCTGACAGCTGTTTCTTTGAGGTGGAAGAAGTTGTATTACTGTCCATTTGTAAAATTGTGTGGCTGTGCATTATAATTTCATCCTGGGGATATTAGTTGAATGGGCTGTTTCAACCAACTCTTAGTTAGATGCAAACTACAGAGGTCACACTTTCACCCTAGCTAGTTGATGCAGAGAGGAATTTATTAAAGGGCAATACATGGCTTTCAGATTTGCTAGGAGGGCTGAAGAAACAGACGTCAGGCTGACTCTGGAGGTTGGTTTCACAAAGCCAGCCCGTATAACTGGGGTTCAAAGAGAACTGATGATCTTGCCAACATCAGAACGGGAAACCTCATCTAATCGGGAAACCCAAGATATAACTGCTGCTTCCAGACCTGTCAGCATCTGCTAAAACCCAGCCAGCAAAGTGGAAGCCTCAAGCCCTGCTTCATTTCCCACTGAATTCAGTGCATGTTGTCTGCAGTGCATCTGATCAGTGTAACCGAAACCACAAACCTAGGTCTGAGGAATTCTGGGAAGTGTACCTTGTGAACCGCCATCTCTGTGAAACAGGAAATCACTTGAAAGGAGGTCAGGATATATGCCGAGAGAGTTAATCTATGTACCTAGCACACCACTTTCCCCCAAACTATTGACTCAGAATAGTGCTCATTCCAGGTCTTTACACTCTCCAGTTGTTCTGAAAAGCTAAGGCTGAGGGTAATGGGAGTGGGGAAGGGTCCACCCTCATGCACCACTGCCTCCTGGCTCTTTAAAACCAACGGTGTGTTGTTTATAGTTTAAGGTTTGTTCAGCAATTATGAATAAAGCTGGCATAAACATTCACATACACGATTTCATGAGAACATAAGGTTTTGTTTCTCTTGGATAAGTACTTAGGAGTGGCATGCTGAGATGGGTGGAAAATATATGTTTAATGGTATTAGAAACTGCCAAACTGTTTTCCAAAGTGTACCATATTGCTTTCCAACCAGCAGGTTAATGGAAAAAAAAGAGTATTGCACAGTTCTTCTTTCACTTATTTTTCAGTGAATGAGAGTTCCATACCATCACCAGTACTTAGTATTGCTAAAATACTATTTTAGCTTTTCCTTGTAAATGTGTAGTGGTAACTGACTGTGGTGCTAGTTTCCCGTCACTATGCTTTAATAAAACCACCTTTAAAAAAAAAAAAAAAAAAGATGTGTCTTACAGATACTTTCTCCCAGTCTGTGGCTTGTCTTTAAACATACACACACAGGGGCACCTGGGTGGCTCAGCCGTTACGCATCTGCCTTCGGCTCAGGTCACAATCCCAGGATCCTGGGATCAAGCCCCTCATCGGGTTCCCTGCTCAGCGGGAGGCCTGCTTCTCCCTCTCCCACTCCCTCTGCTTGTGTCCCCTCTCTTGCTGTGTCTCTCTCTGTCAAATAAACAAATAAAGAAATAAAGAAATAAACACATACAGTTAAATTTGTTAATTTCTTAATTTATTAGTGAACCAATCTTGATGCATTATTAACTACCTTCTACGGTTTATATTGAAATCCACTCTTTGTGTTGTATAGTTCTGTGGGTTTTGACAAGTGCATAATATCATATCCATCAATATAGTATTGTTCAGAATAGTTTTGCCACTCTAAAAATCTGTGTTTCATTTATTCATCCCATCTTCATACTCCCGAAACCCCTGGCAAAGAGTGATCTTTTTACTGTCCCCATAGTTTGCCTTTTGCAGACACACATGAATTTCATCAAGACAGGTAAAACAGTATGTTCCCAGCTGTTTTCAGATTGGCTTCTTTCACTTAACTATAGGCATCAAGGGTGAGAGGGATCAGCACAGATGTGGGAGTTTAACTAGAGAAAACCGTCTTAAAGGGCCCCTTCGCACCCCCATAAGGAGGCTTTGGCTCAAGGACCCAGATAAAGAGACCTTCAGAATGAAGGCACCTGGGCTAGGAACACAGCTATCCGTAAGAACATGGCTGCCCAGGGAAACCCAACTCCTTCACTGCACCTCTCTTCGGAGATGGCAAGAGATTGGAGGAAAGAGGTCAGTTCTCTCTCTCTGAGGCCTGCCAGGTAAAGCTTTTGTCATTGCCTGTGGGTACGCCTGAAAAATCACACCTAGATTTTTCAGTCAAAAGCCAGAGTCCTTAGAAGATTTCATTGTTGTTTCAATATGCTATTCCTTGATGACATATGGTGCTGAGCGTCTTTTAGGTGTTTATTTGCTATCTTTACATCTTCTTTGGTGAGGTGTCCAGGTCTTTTGTCCATTTTTAAACTGGATTATTTTATTTTTTATTTTTGAGTTTAAAGATTCTTTGCATATTTTGGATGTAAGTCCTTTATCAGTGAACATTTTCTCCCAGTCTGTGGCTTGTCTTTTCATTCTCTTAACAGTGTTTTTGGCAGAACAGATGTTTCTGGTTTTACTTAAGTACAACTAATTTTTATTTTTCTTTCGTAGATTCTGCTTTTGGTGCTGTAACTAAAATTTCTTCTCACCAAACCCAAGGACACATAGATTTTTTCTCCTGTGTTATTCTCCAAAATTCTTATAGTTTTATATTTTACCATTAGTTATGATCCATTTGAGTTAATTTTTTTAAAGATTTATTTATTTATTTATCTGTTCCTCTGTAGGTCAAGTGGTCTTTCTTTTTCTCTGGCTTCTTTCAAGATTTTCCCTTTATCTTTAATTTTCTGAAGTTTGAATATAATACACTTAGCTAGATTTTTTTGAGGGGTGGCAGGGGCATTTATCCTGCCTAGTGTTCTCTGAGCTTTGGTCTGTGTTTTGGTATCCATCATTAAATTTGGGAAATTCTTATCATATTTCTTCCAATATTTTTTATTGTTGTTCCTTTCTCTTTTTCTCCTCCTGGTATTTCCGTAATGTATATATTACACATTGTAATTGGCTCACAGTTCTTTTTTTAAATTTTTTATTGTGATTTTCCCTTTGCATTTCAGCTTTGGAATTTTATATTGACCCATCTTTAAGGCCATTAGTTTTTTTATTGGCTATGTCTATGATGAGCCCATCAAAGGAGTTCATTTCATCACAGATTTCAAGCATTTTGTTTTGATTTTTTATTTTCCATCTCTCTGCTTCCTTATTTGTTCTTGCATGTTGTCTTTTTCCATTAGAGCTCACAATATATTAATCATAGTTATTTTAAATTCCTTATCTGATCCCCACTCAGCAGGGAGTCTGCTTGTCTCCCTCTCCCTTTGCCTCTCCCCCATATGTGCTCTCTCCGCTCGCACGCACTCTCTCTCTCTCAAATAAATGAATCTTTAAAAATAAATAAATACATAAATAAATTAATTCCTTATCTGCGAATCCAAGTCTGTGTCTGGTTCTGATACTTTCTGTGTCTCTTCAGACGATGTTTGTTCTTGTTGTTTGTTTTTTCTCCCTTTTAGCATGCTTATAATTTTTTTCTAATTTTTTTTTTAAAGATTTTATTTATTTGAGAGAGAGAGACAAAGAGAGCAGAGGCAGGGACAGAGGGAGAGGGAGAAGCAGACTCCCCGCTGAGCAGGGAGCCCGACGTGGGGCTCGATCCCAGGACCCTGAGATCATGACCTGAGCCGAAGGCAGACGCTTAACTGACTGAGCCACCCAGGTGCCCTGCATGCTTATAATTTTTATTGAATTTGGATGTGATGTATTTGGCAGTAGGATCCTGGGTAATCAGGCTTTTAGTGTGAAATTTATGTTAATTTTCATAGGAACTTTGACTGTGTCTAATTTCTGTAGCAGCAGATGTTCCCTCTAGTTTTGTTATATTTCTTTTTTTTTCCTCCTCTGTTGTATTGGGGTTTCCCTATGAATTCGTTCTTAAATAGGGTCTGTGTCTTACAGCCCACTCAGTTGTGATGCCCTGTTGTTGTATTGCAGCACAGTTGATGTGGTTTAAGATATTGGAGAGGGGAAGCATTCTATAATCTTATAATTAAATTATAAGATTTATATATAAAAATCTTTTGTTTATATTTATATACATATATGTTTTATTTATAAATTTATATATATAAAATTATGGGTGAACCCAAGGGCTATGACCTAATAAAGCATTTCTTTGCCTGTTAAAATAAATTGCCCGTCCCCTTACATGAGATAGGAAAGTTTCAGCAGTATGGAATTTTCTAAATGCCCTTCTTCCATGTCTGGTAAGGCTCTGGTAAAAGTAACTTTTCCTGGAGTGGATGCTTTCATCATAGTTATTTTCCTCTGGGCATATCTCAATATGGTTATTTTCCCCTCCTCTACCTGATACAAGAAGAGATTTTTCTCTGAATATTGTCATAAGCACCTGATGGGGTTCCTGAAGGTAAAACCCAAAAAAGTGGGGGAACTCCCTTAGAAATGGCTCCCCAGGAGTTTTTAACTCTCAGCCTTCAGGAAATCAGCAATAACAATTTAAGTGTTCCTACCAATTACTGCTTCTAGAAGCTTCTATTTCTAGTAAGCTGATCTCAGCTATGGTTCTCTGTATTTGTCTCTCTCTAGTTTTGAGGTAGTAGTTTGTCTTCAATTACCTGATGGATTTATGAAAAATCATTGTGTTTTGCTTGTTTGTTTTGTTTTGCTTTTTGTTTAGCTTTTTTCTCTTATTTTGAGAATGGAAGTGATGACTTTCAAGCTCTTTACATGACTCAGCTGAAACTGGAGTTTTCTGGAATATCCTTTTAATTTTTTTTTAATCAATGTCTTTCAAAGTCTTTCTTTTTCTTTTTTTTTTACAATTAGTTATGATGAAATTGAATATGTATTATGCTTTTGATGTTGATCTGTGAAATCTTTGTGTACCCAAGGTCACAAGAATTTTTGTTCTTTTTTGTTTTGTTTTCCCAGAAGTCATACTTTGAGGATTTGCATTAGGTTTATTACCCGTTTAATATTAATTTTTATATGGCGTGAAGTATTCATTGAGGTTGCTTATTTTTTTTCTTTGTATATGGGTTTCAAATTGTTTCAGTACCATTTGTTGAAAAGGTTATATAATTTTTTCTTTGAATTGCCTTTTTAACTCTTGAAACTATTCCAAGCTTCTCTCTTCTGGTCCGTTTATTTATATCTTTATCTTTTGTGAATACCCACTGTCTTGAATCAGGCAATAAGAGTCTTATAATTTTGTTTATTTGTCCAAGTGGTTTTGGCTATTCCAGTGTTCCACTTCTTTTGACCTGGTGGAAAAGGCAATTAGAAAATTCTATCCTGCCCTATCCTTTCTTTCTCATGTAGGGGTGGAGGGATAAAAGGCCAATAAATGTTTCTTAAGGTCACAGCCCATTCATTCATCCACTTTAAATGAAACAACAACAACAGCAACAAAAAACCAAAAATGAAATAAAAAACCTCAGATTTAATCATAACATTATGAAATGCTTCAGTAGGAATGAGAATGGATATCCTTACTTGTTCCCCATCTTAGGGAAATAGCATTCAGTCTTTGGTCTGATGGTAGCTGAAGGTTTGTAGGCTCGTTATCAGGTTGCGAAAGCTCTCTCTATTTTCAGTTTTCTAAGCCTTTTGTCTTGAAAGGACATTGACTTTTGTCAGAAGCTTTTTCTGCAGTGATTGAGATAATATATTTAGTTTTCTTTAACCCGTTGATGTGGAGAATTACATTAATTGTTTTCTGAATGTCAAGCCAGCATTTCATTCCAAGGATAAATGATTCTTGGCCTTGGTATATTATCTGTTTTATATTGCTGGATTTGATTTGTTCATTTTTGGTTGATAATTTTTGTATCTATATTTATGAGGAATATTTGTCTGTTATTTTCTTTACTAGTAATGTCCTTGACTTATTTTGACATCAGCATAATACTTGCCTCATAAAGTGTCTTGGTAGTACTCCCTCTTTTACTATTTTCTGAAGAATTTTGTGAAGGATTAGTAGTAGTATTTTTTTTTTAATTATACTTTTCACAAGAGTGAAATAATCCAGGCCTTAAGTTTCAAGGTCTATGAAAGGTCTGAGATTTATGCTATTTACAAGTTAATAAGTTATATTGACTCTTTCATGGCTGAGGGTAGAAGACATGCAAAACTTGGCTCATGGATGAAGCATAATTCATTTCTTACAATAACAGTAGCCATAATTATCATCATTTCTGCCTCAGTTTCCTGAGCCCAATACCTACAAGATGATACAAAGAGATCAGATGAGCCTTGCACCTGCAATGAATTGCATTACAAGAGACAACAGAGTTTAGGGGATTTAAAGTTTTCTAATGGGCAATACACATGCTTGGCCTTTGGTCTGGAGAGAAAAATTATCTCTACCTTCCAATTCTATTTGCTATCCAAAGGTCCTCAAGAAGATTTTATAGATAAAACAGGTAATCAGTGTCTTACTCCAAGACATGCAGAAATGCAAGAAATAAAAATTCAACAGTTACAAATTCCGTTTATTTAAATAGATAAGAGTATTATTAAGGTTAGCTATTTTATTTTGAGTTAGCTTTGGTAGTTTCATTTTTTTAAGAAAATAGTCTATTTCATATAAATGAATATATTCAATTATATGAATTGTTGAATTGCGGGGCATAGAATATTTTTTGTAATATTCTTTTTTTATTCTTCAAACTTACAGAATTTGTAATGACTTCCTCTTTTTTATTCCCGTTATCAGTAATTTGTATTTTCTCCTTTTTTTTCCCATCAACCTGGTTTGAGATTAATCAATTAGATTGATCTTTTCAAAGAACTTGTTTTTAGTTTAAATTTGGCTTTGTAATTTCATTGACTTACGTGTCTGTTTTTTGTTATTTCATTCCCTATGTTTGCTTTGTGTTTAATTTGCTCTTTTTGAAATAGATTCTTAAAATGGATTATTGATTTTGAGACCTTTCTTCTTTCCTGATATATAATACCATAAATTTCTAAGCATTGGTTTAGCTGCAATGCAACAAATTTTATTATATTTTGTTTTCATTTTTGTTCAGTTCCAAATATTTTTAAACTTTTCCTGACCCATGAATTCCTTGGCTTCTTTGACCCATGAGTTATTTATATATTCCAAGTCTTGGTTTGTTTTGTTTTTTGTTTGTTTGTTTTGATAGAGAGAGAGTGCACATGCTTGGGAGCAGGAGAGTTGAGGGAGAGAGAGAATCCCAAGCAGGCTTCTTCTTTTTTTTTTTTTTAATTCTTATGTTAATCCCCATACATTACATCATTAGTTTTAGATGAAGTGTTCCATGATTCATTGTTTGTGCATAACACCCAGTGCTCCATGCAGAATGTGCCCTCCTCAATACCCACCAC
>NW_027970067.1:0-1129 GCF_054177405.1 Leptonychotes weddellii
TTGTTGTTGTTGAGGGGGTGTTGAGTTTGATAAGTTCCTTAAAGAATTTGGACACTACCCCTCTATCTGATATGTCATTTATGAATATCTTCTCCCATTCTGTAAGCTGCCTTTTAGTTTTGGTGATTGTTTCCGGGGCTGTGCAAAAGATTTTTTATCCAAATGAAATTGCAATGGTTCATTTTTGTTGTTGTTGTTGTTTTCTTTTGAGTCCATTGCTTTTGGAGATGTCTAGCAAGAAGTTCCTGTGCCCGAGGTGAAAGGGGTTGCTGCCTGTGTTCTCCTCTAGGATTCTGATGGATTCCTGTCTCACATTTAGGTCTTTTATCCAACTTGAGTTTATTTTTGTGTATGGTGTAAGAAAGTGGTCCAGTTTCATTCTTCTTCATGTAGCTGTCCAATTTTCCCAGCACTATTTCTTGAAGAGACTCTCTTTTTCCCATTGGATACTCCTTCCTGCTTTGTCGAAGATTAGTTGACCATAGAGTTCATGGTCCATTTCTGGGGTCTCTATTCTGTTCCATTGACCTATGTGTCTGTTTTTGTACCAGTACCATATTGTCCTGATGATTACAGCATTGTAATATAGCTGGAAGTGCAGAATTGTGATGACCCCAGCTTTGATTTCCTTTTTCAACCTTTCTTTTTTTAAGATTTTATTTATTTTACAGAGTCATAGAGTGAATGAGAGAGCATAAGAAGGGGATTGGCAGAGGGAGAGGGAGAAGCAGGCTCCCCACTGAGTAAGGAGCCCATTTGGGGCTCAATCCCAGGCCCCTGGGATCATGGCCCAAGCTGAAGTCAGATGCTCAATGGACTGAGCCACCCAGGAGCCCCATCTTTCAACATTTCTTTGGAGATTCAGGGTCTTTTCTGGTTCCATACAAATTTTAGGACTATGTGTTCCAGCTCTGTGAAAAATGCTGATGGTATTTTGATAGGGATTGCATGGAATGTGTAGATGTCTTTGGGTAGAATAGACATTTTAACAATATTTGTTCTTCCAATCCATGAGCATGGAATGTTTTTCCATTTCTTCATGTCTCCCTCAGTTTCTTTCATAAGTATGTATAGTTTTCAGAGCACAGATCCTTTACCTCCTTGGTTAGGTTTATTCCTTGGTATCTTA
>NW_027970068.1:0-207 GCF_054177405.1 Leptonychotes weddellii
GGGGGCTCCGCTGCCCCCTGCAGCCCGCCCAGCAGAGTCCTGGACACCAGTAAGGCTGCCCTCGAGGCAGGCCTGCAGAGCTCCCCGGCGAGTGTCTGCAGTGCACTGCCCCCCACAGCTCGCAGCCCCTGCCTCACCCAGGCCAAGGACTTTGCTGAGGAAACTTCCAGCGGGCTTAGGGGGAGACATCCTCATGGCCACTTCCCA
>NW_027970069.1:0-207 GCF_054177405.1 Leptonychotes weddellii
AGATGGCAGAGGAATAGGAGACCTAAATTTCGTCTGGTCCCAGGAATTCAGCTAGATAGTTATCAAACCATTTAGAACACCTACGAACTCAACAGGAGATCGAAGAAAAGAATAGCAGCAACTCTCTGAACAGAATAGCGACCACTTTCTGGAAGGTAGGACGTGTGGAGAAGTGAATGAGAGGCAATACTCGGGAAGACAGACGGA
>NW_027970070.1:0-207 GCF_054177405.1 Leptonychotes weddellii
ATCTATAGCTTTTTTTTTTTTTTAAGATTTTATTTATTTATTTGAGACAGAGAGAATGAGAGACAGAGAGCATGAGAGGGAGGAGGGTCAGAGGGAGAAGCAGACTCCCTGCTGAGCAGGGAGCCCGATGCGGGACTCGATCCCGGGACTCCAGGATCATGACCTGAGCCGAAGGCAGTCGCTTAACCAACTGAGCCACCCAGGCGC
>NW_027970071.1:0-207 GCF_054177405.1 Leptonychotes weddellii
TGGAGCCTGGAAAGGTTGCCTCTGCCGGGCACTGCAGGGGTGGGGGCAGGCCCCCGATCCCCCAAATGTGTATTTGGTCCCCAAGAATTTGCCTTGGGACCCCAGATGACCTTGATAGACACGGAAGGTGTTGGTATCTCAAACCTGTTGTGGCTTCAAGACCCAGGCTCACCTGGATGGTGGCTCTCTCCCTGGGAATGAGAAAAG
>NW_027970072.1:0-207 GCF_054177405.1 Leptonychotes weddellii
AACATTTAAAAAAAAAAAAGAATTCCTCATATCAGTGAGATCATATGATACATGTCTTTCTCAGATTGACTTATTTCGCTCAGCATAATACCCTCTAGTTCCACCCACATCATTATAAATGGCAAGATATTGTTTTTTGATGGCTGCATAATATTCCATTGTATATATATACCACTTCTTCTTTAGCTGTTCAACTGTTAATGGACA
>NW_027970073.1:0-207 GCF_054177405.1 Leptonychotes weddellii
TCTCACATCGGCTTATACTTTCTCTGGGGTCAGATGACATTTAAGCGCTGTATTTGAAATACCTTTCTTTTTTCTTTTTAATTTTTTTATTGTTATGTTAATCCCCATACATTACATCATTAGTTTTAGATGTAGTGTTCCATGATTCATTGTTTGTGCATAACACCCAGTGCTCCATGCAGAATGTGCCCTCTTTAATACCCATCA
>NW_027970074.1:0-207 GCF_054177405.1 Leptonychotes weddellii
TTTAAGACTTTTATTTATTTATTTGACAGAGAGAGGCACAGTGAGAGAGGGAACACAAGCAGGGGGAGTGGAAGAGGGAGAAGCAGGCTTCAGATTTATTATAATATGAATTTTCCAAAAAGATGATCAAATTATCTTTCTCCCATGAAAATTAACATTCTTTTAAGTTTAAACTAAGAAAAGTAAAATGTTCCCCAGATAAGTTAA
>NW_027970075.1:0-207 GCF_054177405.1 Leptonychotes weddellii
AACTTGACCTAGAATGCTTAATTTATTTACATGACTTGCTTGGTTCCTGTAGATATTGGAGACTGTACCTTTGTTTCAGAGCTACTTGTTGTCACTTCCTTCCCAAAGTCATCCCATTCCTTATTATCCCCCATCCAGGAAGTAATCTATATCCATTGAAATTCTCTCAGTTCAGTGATTCTTGTTTTTTTTTTTTTTTATTCTTAT
>NW_027970076.1:0-207 GCF_054177405.1 Leptonychotes weddellii
ATTATGCTAATGAACATATGATTCTATGACTTGGGATAGACAATGCAGAATTTTGCAAACTTATTTTTTTTTTATTCTTATGTTAATCCCCAAACATTACATCATTAGTTCTAGATGAAGTGTTCCATGATTCATTGTTCGTGCACAACACCCAGTGCTCCATGCAGAACGTGCCCTCCTCAACACCCACCACCAGGCCCCCCCATC
>NW_027970077.1:0-207 GCF_054177405.1 Leptonychotes weddellii
TTTAAGATTTTTATTTATTTATTTGACAGAGAGAGGCACAGTGAGAGAGGGAACACAAGCAGGGGGAGTGGAAGAGGGAGAAGCAGGCTTCAGATTTATTATAATATGAATTTTCCAAAAAGATGATCAAATTATCTTTCTCCCATGAAAATTAACATTCTTTTAAGTTTAAACTAAGAAAAGTAAAATGTTCCCCAGAAGTTAAAG
>NW_027970078.1:0-1129 GCF_054177405.1 Leptonychotes weddellii
TTTTTTTTTTTTTCTTTAAAACTTTTATTAGGGGCACCTGGGTGGCTCAGTCGGTTAAGCGTCTACCTTTGGCTCAGGTCATGATCCCGGGGTCCTGGGATTGAATCCTGCATCTGGCACCCTGCCCAGCGGGGAGTCTGCTTCTCCCTCTCCCACTGACCCTCCCCTCACTGCTCGTGCTCTCACTCACACACACTCTCTCAAATGAATAAATAAAAAGCGTTTAAAATACTTTCATTAATTAATGTTTTCAAAATACATAGAATGTGACAATAAAAGGGATAATTTTCTTGCCTAATCATATCTAATTAATTAGATGTAATTAAGCTAAAGATTTTGAGATGAGATTATTTTTGATTACCCAGGTGGGCCCTAAATGCCATCACAAGAATCCTTGTAAGAGAAAGGCAGACAGTGATTTTAAAAATACACAGAGAAAGGAAGATGATGTGAAGATGGAAGTAGAGAGTGGAGTGATGCAAAGCCACCAGGTAAACACACAGAGAAGGAGATGTGAAGATTGAGCAGAGAGAGAGAGAGATGACCATAAGTTTAGGCATGCTGGCAGCCACTAGAAGCTGGAGGAGGCAAAGAAAGGCTTTTCTTCAAGAGGTAATACCCTACTGATATCCTGATTTTAGACTTCTAGCCTCTAGAACTGGGGGAGAATACACTTCTATTGTTTTAAGGCACCCCCTTTGTGGTGATCTGTTACAGCAGCCATAGGAAAACAATACAACACTATCCAACAAAGGGTTACATCTTGAATATATAAAGAATGTTGAAACCCAGCAGTAAAAAACAACCTAACTAGAAAATAAGCAAAAGACATGCATAGACATTTATTTCACTGAAGAGGATAAACAAATGGTAGAAAAGCACATGAAAAGATGTTTAACAGGATTAGCCATCAAGGAAATGCAAATTAAGACCACAATGAGATTTCAGCTATACACCTATCAGAATGACTAACATAAAAAATGACAACCATGACAAATTCTGGTAAGGATGTGGAGAAACTGGATCATTTATACATTGCTGGTGGGAATGTAAAACCATACAGCCACTCTGGAAAAAAGGTAGGTTCTTAAAAAATGAAATATGTGATTATCATATAATCCAGCTATTG
>NW_027970079.1:0-207 GCF_054177405.1 Leptonychotes weddellii
CAAGACACGCCTCATACGTAAGTTTCCTTTGCTATTATTAAATTTGCCATGTAGCAGCATGGAGTGATGTGTTTCTCTTTGGTCTCTCCCTGCTTTGCATAAGAGGATTGGTTTTGTATTATACTAGGGAAGCTTCCAAGAGGGCTGTGAACCTACAAATGTTATTTCAAGCAATCAAATTTTGGCTTCTTTCCTTTGAATTATGTT
>NW_027970080.1:0-207 GCF_054177405.1 Leptonychotes weddellii
GATTGCTCTAGGTAGCATTGACATCTTCACAATATTTGTTCTTCCAATCCATGAGCATGGAACGTTTTTCCATTTCTTTGTGTCTTCCTCAATTTCTTTCATGAGTATTTTATAGTTTTCTGAGTACAGATTCTTTGCCTCTTTGGTTAGATTTATTCCTAGGTATCTTATGGTTTTGGGTGCAATTGTAAATGGGATCGACTCCTT
>NW_027970081.1:0-207 GCF_054177405.1 Leptonychotes weddellii
CAAAAAAGTTAAAAATAGAGCTACCCTATGACCCAGCAATTGCACTACTGGGTATTTACCCCAAAGACACAGATGTAGTGAAAAGAAGGGCCATTTGCACCCCAATGTTCATAGCAGCAATGTCCGCAATAGCCAAACTGTGGAAAGAGCCGAGATGCCCTTCAACAGATGAATGGATAAAGAAGATGTGGTCCATATACACAATGG
>NW_027970082.1:0-207 GCF_054177405.1 Leptonychotes weddellii
AACCCATCCTCCCACCCCCCTCCCCTCTAGAACCCTCAGTTTGTTTTTCAGAGTCCATCTTCTCTCATGGTTCGTCCACCCCTCCGATTTCCCCCGCTTCATTCCTCCCCTCCCGCTACCTTCTTCTTCTTCTTTTTTTTTTCTTAACATATCTTGCATTATTTGTCTCAGAGGTACAGATCTGAGATTCAACAGTCCTGCACAATT
>NW_027970083.1:0-207 GCF_054177405.1 Leptonychotes weddellii
AGGCGCCCCAAAGTGTTGGTATTTTTAAAAAGCTTTCTAGAGGATTCAGGGGTGCAGTGAGGTTGAAACTTTTGCTCTGTGCCCTGACTAACCAATCCCATCACTCTGCTCTGTGGAAGATCTGCATGTATTTCAGCTCTTGAGATGTCCTTCCCTCCTTCCTTGTCTTTGCTCTGCCCTCCAGGGACCCTTCTCTTCCGTTTGCAC
>NW_027970084.1:0-207 GCF_054177405.1 Leptonychotes weddellii
ATGCCATATGTACTGGACTGTGAAGAAACACAATTCTGCTATTAAATTATATCTAAAAAATAACTTCTACCTATCTCAATGCCCTTAGGGAAGCTGGTGGTAAATGTACCCATTTTCCAATTAAATTGTTCTTCCATTATTGCTTTTATAATAATGTAGTAGGGTATAAGAGTGGTCAAATAGTTCATTCTTTTTATGGCGTTGCTT
>NW_027970085.1:0-207 GCF_054177405.1 Leptonychotes weddellii
CATTTATTTAATCCTTGTATTATTTTTAATTGAAGTATAGCTTACATATTAGTTTCAGGCATACAACATAATGATTCAGCAACTCCATACATGATGCAATGCTCACCATTACGTGCTAAGTGTACTTACGAATTTTCACCAGTTATTACAGTATTAGTGACTATATTCCCTATGCTGTACTTTTCATCCTTGTGACTTATTGTATAA
>NW_027970086.1:0-207 GCF_054177405.1 Leptonychotes weddellii
GGTCATGCGGCCAGGCAAGCCCAGTCTGTGGAACTGTCTGGGTGGGGTTAAAGGGCAAGGGGGTGCAGGGGAGAGTGTTAGATGAGGCCAGAGACTGGGCGTCCTCCACTCAGCAGTTGTTCTTGTGAAAGAGTCATCTGACCTGTCATTCTCCAATTTAAAAACTGCTCCTCAATCTCCCTCCTTTTTTTTTTTTTTTAAAGATTT
>NW_027970087.1:0-207 GCF_054177405.1 Leptonychotes weddellii
AGTACAATGCAATCTTTTCCTTAACCAAGTCTTCCGCCCATAATCTGTAATAAACACACCTCTTTTTTTTTTTATTCTTATGTTAATCCCCATACATTACAACATTAGTTTTAGATGAAGTGTTCCATGATTCATTGTTTGTGCATAACACCCAGTGCTCCATGCAGAACGTGCCCTCCTCAATACCCACCCCCAGGCCAACCCATG
>NW_027970088.1:0-207 GCF_054177405.1 Leptonychotes weddellii
TGGAGCCTGGAAAGGTTGCCTCTGCCGGGCACTGCAGGGGTGGGGGCAGGCCCCCGATCCCCCAAATGTGTATTTGGTCCCCAAGAATTTGCCTTGGGACCCCAGATGACCTTGATAGACACGGAAGGTGTTGGTATCTCAAACCTGTTGTGGCTTCAAGACCCAGGCTCACCTGGATGGTGGCTCTCTCCCTGGGAATTCCGTTTC
>NW_027970089.1:0-1129 GCF_054177405.1 Leptonychotes weddellii
TTCCTGTCCTTTCTTTCATGCACACCATACTGCTACCTGTTAAATACTGTCTAAAAGTTTAGAGTTTCTACCTGTTAAAATTGATTTGGTTTATCTTCTTCAATGTATTTTAACTTTGGCACATAAAACACAGCACAACTATGTAGTGAGAGACATCCAGCTAACTAGACGGCTCCATGGTGAACACAGTGCTGTTTTGGAAATGTCAGGTCCACAACCTTGAACCCAAGGCGGTCCCTCCATTCCCAGAGCAGAAGGAGAAGCAGCCAGGAATGGTGTGTGTTCCTGCAAGTCATTCTGCTAACATCCTGCAGCCTGGCCTGCAGGGATCGCTTCCAGGCGTAAGAGGGTAATTCAGCGTTCACAGCCCATTGATTTCTGGCCATGGCTGCGGAAATGTCAATAAGGGGCCAACTGTGGCAGGGGTTGCTTTGTGATCCATTGTCTTTTCTGCTGAAACTCGGTTTGTCAAGGCTGCCAGATAATCCACGATGACTTGTAGTCACTATGACCTGGGCTGGATTTGGGTCATTGACTTGGTTTCCATGTTAGTTAACTAATATTCTAGAATGTAACCATCGAGCATATTTATATCAGAGTATGTATCTTGGGCAATTACAGTGTTTGAAGATTTAAGACCTCTGCTTTCAGAATGTTCAGCGATATGCGAGACAAACACACAACAGGCTTTGAGCAGGGCGACGGGAGAATTGGTTTTCCACTAACTAGCTCAACAGCGTCTGTCAGGTCACCTCACACCCTGGAAAGCAGACCAGTCTACTGCAGATGAAATGTCTTATGACACTGTGACTATAAATCACGCTATCACGAAGGCACACTTGTAATTCCCCTGGGGCACTGGAGAGCAGCACTACACTTCTGACTGACTTGGGAGGGCAGTGCGTTGCCTGCATCAACGCCATCCCTGGCTTCCTCTGAATAGTCCGGCCGCAGGGACGTTGAGTGTGTGAGAGCAGAGCACAAGTAGGGGTCTTCCCAGTGACTCCACTGCACCCATGCGGCGGAGCCCTCAGTAACTGCCCCGTCCACATCCCCAGCCCAGTTCCTCCCCAGCTCTTCCGCTGTTCACCTTCCCAGCTCAATAACAGCGCTTCACTGACAGCGCAGC
>NW_027970090.1:0-207 GCF_054177405.1 Leptonychotes weddellii
CACTAACAAGCAATCTGGAGCTGAGAATACACATCTTGATATCACTACAACCTCTCTGGGTAGTACTTAAAAACCATTTAATTTTTTTTTTATTCTTATGTTAATCCCCATACATTACATCATTAGTTTTAGATGAAGTGTTCCATGATTCACTGTTTGTGCATAACACCCAGTGCTCCATGCAGAATGTGCCCTCCTCCATACCCA
>NW_027970091.1:0-207 GCF_054177405.1 Leptonychotes weddellii
GGTCATGGGGCCAGGCAAGCCCAGTCTGTGGAACTGTCTGGGTGGGGTTAAAGGGCAAGGGGGTGCAGGGGAGAGTGTTAGATGAGGCCAGAGACTGGGCGTCCTCCACTCAGCAGTTGTTCTTGTGAAAGAGTCATCTGACCTGTCATTCTCCAATTTAAAAACTGCTCCTCAATCTCCCTCCTTTTTTTTTTTTTTTAAAGATTT
>NW_027970092.1:0-207 GCF_054177405.1 Leptonychotes weddellii
ATTTTTTTATTGTTATGTTAATCCCCATACATGACATCATTAGTTTTAGATGTAGTGTTCCATGATTCATTGTTTGTGCATAACACCCAGTGCTCCATGCAGAATGTGCCCTCCTCAATACCCACCACCAGGCTAACCCATCCTCCCACCCCCCTCCCCTCTAGAACCCTCAGTTTGTTTTTCAGAGTCCATCGTCTCTCATGGTTC
>NW_027970093.1:0-207 GCF_054177405.1 Leptonychotes weddellii
GCCCCAGGTTGGAAGCGGGTGGACACCGGACCCAGTCTCAGGTAGGGGCTGCTTTGCCAACTGCCCTCACCCCACGGACCCCAGGGACAGGTTCACAGTGCCCCTGCTGCCCCAGCCCCGGTCCCCCTGATGGAGATGAGGGGACAGGAGCCCAGAGCAGAGCTCCCCCCGCCTCCAGTGCTCTGGGGCCGCCCACTCCCCATGGAG
>NW_027970094.1:0-207 GCF_054177405.1 Leptonychotes weddellii
AGATTTCTTTTTTTTTTTTTTTAAGATTTTATTTATTTATTTATTTGAGAGAGAGACACACAGCGAGAGAGGGAACACAAGCAGGGGGAGTGGGAGAGGGAGAAGCAGGCTTCCTGCTGAGCAGGGAGCCCGATGTGGGGCTCGATCCCAGGACCCTGGGATCATGACCTGAGCTGAAGGCAGCTGCTTAATGACTGAGTCACCCAG
>NW_027970095.1:0-207 GCF_054177405.1 Leptonychotes weddellii
TTATACTTAGTAATACTGTTTTGGTATTCTATCTTTTTTTTTAATTAATTTTTTTTCAATTTTTTCTAATTATTATGTTATATTAATCACCATACATTACATCATTAGTTTTTGATGTAGTGTTCCATGATTCATTGTTTGTGCATAACACCCAGTGCTCCATGCAGAATGTGCCCTCTTTAATACCCATCACCAGGCTCACCCATC
>NW_027970096.1:0-207 GCF_054177405.1 Leptonychotes weddellii
TTTATTCTTATGTTAATCCCCATACATTACATCATTAGTTTTAGATGTAGTGTTCCATGATTCATTGTTTGTGCATAACACCCAGTGCTCCATGCAGAATGTGCCCTCCTCAATACCCATTACCAGGCTAACCCATCCTCCCACCCCCCTCCCCTCTAGAACCCTCAGTTTGTTTTTCAGAGTCCATCGTCTCTCATGGTTCGTCTA
>NW_027970097.1:0-207 GCF_054177405.1 Leptonychotes weddellii
CCACGAGGAGGCAGATCACACCAGACAGGCCCAAGACAGAGATAGCCAGGGTCCCTGACCAAGTCAGAGAGAAAAAGCACGAAACTCTGCTCCCCCAAAAATCCCCTCCCCAAGCAATTAATATCTTACTCCCTGGTTACCAACTGTTAATAAAAAGAGAGACCCAAACCCCAGGTGCAGCTCTCCCTTGAACTCACCCGTCTCACA
>NW_027970098.1:0-207 GCF_054177405.1 Leptonychotes weddellii
TGAATCATGGAACACTTTATCTAAAACTAATGATGTAATGTATGGGGATTAACATAAGAATAAAAAAATTAAAAAAAAAAATTTGGTGAATTGGCTTTTGGCGAATTGACCCAGAGGCCCTGCTGGAAAGTGGGGAGGGGAGGGTGTCAATAGCTTATCACCAGCTGGGATAGGCCAAATATTAGCTTACCAGGAATATTTCTTAGA
>NW_027970099.1:0-207 GCF_054177405.1 Leptonychotes weddellii
ATGCCATATGTACTGGACTGTGAAGAAACACAATTCTGCTATTAAATTATATCTAAAAAATAACTTCTACCTATCTCAATGCCCTTAGGGAAGCTGGTGGTAAATGTACCCATTTTCCAATTAAATTGTTCTTCCATTATTGCTTTTATAATAATGTAGTAGGGTATAAGAGTGGTCAAATAGTTCATTCTTTTTATGGAGTTGCTT
>NW_027970100.1:0-1129 GCF_054177405.1 Leptonychotes weddellii
ACCGACATGGGTGCCCTCGGTGTGAAGATACATACACCCCAACATTTATTGTAGCATGACTTTCAATAGCCAAGATATGGAAACAACCCCGGTGTCCATCCAGTAATGAATGGATGAAGGCTGCCCTTCAGCCTAACCACCACCTCTCTGCATGCCTAGTCAGAAGACCCCAACTGTACCCCATGACCCCACACTCTGTCTGCATCTCCCAGAGGGTCCTAGCCCATAACCCGGTGCTTATGCACCCCACGGCCTCTCCAGCACCTCCATCTTCCCACACCCTGACAAACCACCAGCATCCTCAGGTCCCTGCACTCCACCTGCACCCTGAGGAGTCCCAGCCCACACTCTGGTGCCCCCACCCCTATGGCCAGAGAATCACCTAGAAGAAACTTCAGATCCTGGTCCTCCTCCTCCTTGGCAGCTCGGGCTGCAGCCCCTGGACCATGAAATCAGCATGCAAGAGAAATCCCAGTTGGAAGAAGAAGCACAAGACTCAGAATGTGAGTTTTCATGTACTTCATGAGGTCACACAAGGATCACCACATCATTCCAACCCCTTCAAAGCATGTTGTCTCTTATACTACATTACAAGTTAGAAAGGCTTCTTTGCCTTATCAGCCAAATAGTTTCCATCAGGGCCACTGCAGGGGAGCACAAAACAAAGTTTTGTAGGAATGCTAGCAATTAAAGATTTCATAAATACACCACAGAGACAGTATAAGTCATCCCGGGACAGATTTATGAATGAGAGGCACATAACATTGAAACATGGAGGGAGATTTCTCCCCAAGAAAAACGTAAGCCTTTAGTGAATATAGCTCCAATTGCAAGCCTCTTCCATGCTGTACACTCAATGATCAAAAATAAAATCCAGGCATTCCTATACACCAACAACAAGACAGAAGAAAGAGAAATTAAGGAGTCGATCCCACTTACAATTGCACCCAAAACCATAAGATACCTAGGAATAAATCTAACCAAAGAGACAAAGGATCTGTACTCAGAAAACTATAAAATACTCATGAAAGAAATTGAGGAAGACTCAAAGAAATGGAAAAACGTTCCATGCTCATGGATTGGAAGAACAAATATTGTGAAGATGTCAATGCTACCTAGAGCAATCTAC
>NW_027970101.1:0-207 GCF_054177405.1 Leptonychotes weddellii
GTTAAAAACCTTGCCCAAGGTCACACAGCTGGGAGGCTATCGAGCCATGACTCAAAATCAGACTTGTCTGTCTCCAAAGCCAGGAAACAGATCTGCTAGGAAACAGATCACCCCAAAAGTTAGTAGCTTAAGATAACCACCATTTATTTAGCCCACAATTCTGCAGGCCTGTCATTTAGGCGAGGCTCAGTTGTGTGGTTCTTCGGG
>NW_027970102.1:0-207 GCF_054177405.1 Leptonychotes weddellii
GCCACACAGATTCCGACTGCAGCCCTCTTCTCTGGCCACCTCATTGCTCCAGACCTGGAAGACAGGCCCTACACGTGACAAGCTCCCTAGGACCTCGGAGCCGCTGTCCGTGCTGCTCCCTCTCCCTACAGCGCTGTTCTCCTCTTTCCAAGAAATCCAAATACTCATCCTCTGAGACCCAGCTCCAACGCCCCCTCCTGCAGAAGG
>NW_027970103.1:0-207 GCF_054177405.1 Leptonychotes weddellii
AAACCAAGAGGCTTTGCCAGAGGTCTTGATCCTGAACGAATAATTGGTGCCACAGACAGCAGTGGAGAATTAATGTTTCTCATGAAATGGAAAGATTCAGATGAGGCAGACTTGGTGCTGGCAAAAGAGGCAAATATGAAGTGTCCTCAGATTGTAATTGCTTTTTATGAAGAGAGACTAACTTGGCATTCTTGTCCAGAAGATGAA
>NW_027970104.1:0-207 GCF_054177405.1 Leptonychotes weddellii
GGAGTCACCTGGAGACAGACACAGAGGGTGCATCAGATGCAGCCCTGAGCCCTCTCCCTGCCCCCCACCCATGTTGTTGAGATATCATTGACATATAAATTATACCGTGTAACTTTCAGGTATACTGACATAATGGTTTGATGCATGTATATATTCTGAAATAGTCACATTAAGTTTAGTTGACATCTGTGCTCATCCATGGTTACA
>NW_027970105.1:0-207 GCF_054177405.1 Leptonychotes weddellii
TCCGCCTGGAGTGAGCATGCGACGCACAGGCGGAAGGACTCATCCGGCAAGATTGCCCTCAGGTCACGAGCAAGTCTCCACTCTCAGGTTCCCATGTCCCCTGCGCTGTTGTTCAAGTTGGCTACAAAGTTGGGGGTACCCTGGACGTTCAGTCATTTGCTAGCATGACTCCTAGATCTCAGGAGAATTCCATGCTTACCGTTACGC
>NW_027970106.1:0-207 GCF_054177405.1 Leptonychotes weddellii
ACAGTGTCACCTCGTGACAGTGTGGTGTCAGCTGAGTCTGTGTTGCTCTCTGAAGAGCCCACTGCATTCTCATTGTGGTTGCTGACTTCGGTTTATTTTTTACATTTTATAAATACTTTATTTTTTTATTTTATTTTTTTTAAAGATTTTATTTATTTATTTGAGAGAGAGAGAATGAGAGACAGAGAGCATGAGAGGGGGGAGGGT
>NW_027970107.1:0-207 GCF_054177405.1 Leptonychotes weddellii
GCTGTTATTTGTGTAAGACTGTTGAATCACAGACCTGTACCTCTGAAACAAATAATACATTATATGTTAAAAATAAAAAAAAAAAGAAGATAGCAGGAAGGGAAAAATGACGGGGGGGAAATCGGAGGGGGAGATGAACCATTAGAGACTATGGACTCTGAGAAACACACTGAGGGTTCTATGGGGGGGCTGGGGGGATGGGTTACC
>NW_027970108.1:0-207 GCF_054177405.1 Leptonychotes weddellii
CTGAGAAGAACTAGTGTTTTTTCTTAAAGAGTATTACAGGATCTGGTCCTTACCACCTAGAATAATATCCAGGATCAATGCACTGAGGATATACATACAAGAGAGCAAATAATATTACACTAACAGTTTTAAATTCTTCACATACAGGTTTGGAAAACTCCAGCATATATGGCTTCTAGTGATGGAAATGTGTAGTGAAGACTCCCA
>NW_027970109.1:0-207 GCF_054177405.1 Leptonychotes weddellii
AGATTTCTTTTTTTTTTTTTTTAAGATTTTATTTATTTATTTATTTGAGAGAGAGACACACAGCGAGAGAGGGAACACAAGCAGGGGGAGTGGGAGAGGGAGAATCAGGCTTCCTGCTGAGCAGGGAGCCCGATGTGGGGCTCGATCCCAGGACCCTGGGATCATGACCTGAGCTGAAGGCAGCTGCTTAATGACTGAGTCACCCAG
>NW_027970110.1:0-207 GCF_054177405.1 Leptonychotes weddellii
AGTACAATGCAATCTTTTCCTTAACCAAGTCTTCCGCCCATAATCTGTAATAAACACACCTCTTTTTTTTTTTATTCTTATGTTAATCCCCATACATTACAACATTAGTTTTAGATGAAGTGTTCCATGATTCATTGTTTGTGCATAACACCCAGTGCTCCATGCAGAACGTGCCCTCCTCAATACCCACCCCCAGGCCCGCCCATC
>NW_027970111.1:0-1129 GCF_054177405.1 Leptonychotes weddellii
GAGCAGTTCAGGGCTGCCAAGGCTACTTATTTCATTGACTTACCCATCCTCTTCTGCCTCCAAATTAGGGTGGGCAGGAGGTTAGAACTGCGGTGTGTTTACCTGCAGGAAGGCTGGAGGGATGGGCAAGGTAGCACAAACTTGAACACATTCCACTAGACTTTGTTCTTCTTTAGAGATAGCAGCTCCTGTGCACTGGGGAGCTGAGTGAGCAGATGAACCCGTGGAGGCCCGCAGTCAGACTTCATGGTACGTGGTGCCGGACTCTCCCCGTGTCTGTTTTTCTCAGGCCACCCAAGTCCCCTGAGGGGACATTTGAGCTGGATGGCACATGGACTGTGAGGAAGCTGGTTTGTATCAACCACCAAGAATCTCTTTGGA
The DNA here is from genome assembly GCF_054177405.1 of Leptonychotes weddellii. Lineage (NCBI taxonomy): Eukaryota > Metazoa > Chordata > Mammalia > Carnivora > Phocidae > Leptonychotes > Leptonychotes weddellii. The sequence goes on from NW_027970111.1 coordinate 382, forward strand.
GTCAGCTGGGGCTTGAGGGATGGGGAGTGCTCCCGTCTAGTGAGTGATGCGGCCGTTACATCAGGAAAGGCCAGGAAGGGGCCTCAGAAAAGTCCCATGTTCCCTGACTAATTGGGTTCATCTATTTTCCCTCATTCTGTGATGCTGATGTGCCTCCTCACAACCTAAGGTCCTAGGGAAAGAGTGTGTCAGGCACACTGAAGAAAGATTGTTGGTTCCCTTCAGAGAATGGAGGATCCTTGCCTGGAGATTGATTACCTTGAGTCTTGCCAAGTTCATCTGAAGCAGAGATGGGTGCTTATAAGAAGCGGAAGACCTCTGAGTTTCCAGCTCTTTGGACGGAAACAGCAATTACTAGGGAAATTGGGAGGCAATGGGATGTTGCACGTGTCTCTATGTTCAGTCTCTAAAAGTGATATCAAAAAACTCTCTGTGAGATCCCCAAGGATCTTATCCGACTCTAGAACTATAGGTATGCCCACTGATGAGCAGAGACTACCTGGTACATTCTTAGGTCATTTTCAAATCAGAATGCTAGTATGAAGAGCAAATGCCTGATGACAACTTTTCCTTTCGGCAGAGAACCGAAGACACGGAGATGAGAATCTCCCATTTTGTGGGTCCCTGAGTTGTAAGTCAACCCTTTGAGACCCTTGACTGGCCAAACTATGTTTATGGAGGGGAAGGAAAGAAGTGACTTGTTCCTACGTCAAGAATGTCCGCAGAGAAGAGGACGGCAGTGGCACTG
>NW_027970112.1:0-207 GCF_054177405.1 Leptonychotes weddellii
TCTGTAATTGACAATTCTTGTAATTGATATTGAGTGGTATAGCTCCCCCTTCTAGCCACTCTGTATTTCATTTTAGTGATATTTCTCTTTATTAATTTTCCTACACATATATAATATTCCATGTGCTTTTTTGTTTGTTTTTGTGGCAAGTACCTAGGTTGGATACAGTTCTCCTTTTTCAAACATCAGAAAGCTGGCTGTAAAAAA
>NW_027970113.1:0-207 GCF_054177405.1 Leptonychotes weddellii
AGATGGCGGAGGAATAGGAGACCTAAATTTCGTCTGGTCCCAGGAATTCAGCTAGATAGTTATCAAACCATTTAGAACACCTACGAACTCAACAGGAGATCGAAGAAAAGAATAGCAGCAACTCTCTGAACAGAATAGCGACCACTTTCTGGAAGGTAGGACGTGTGGAGAAGTGAATGAGAGGCAATACTCGGGAAGATAGACGGA
>NW_027970114.1:0-207 GCF_054177405.1 Leptonychotes weddellii
TCTGTAAATGACAATTCTTGTAATTGATATTGAGTGGTATAGCTCCCCCTTCTAGCCACTCTGTATTTCATTTTAGTGATATTTCTCTTTATTAATTTTCCTACACATATATAATATTCCATGTGCTTTTTTGTTTGTTTTTGTGGCAAGTACCTAGGTTGGATACAGTTCTCCTTTTTCAAACATCAGAAAGCTGGCTGTAAAAAA
>NW_027970115.1:0-207 GCF_054177405.1 Leptonychotes weddellii
ATGTGATGTCTAGGTTTTCATTCCAGTTTGTTTTTGTCTTTTCTTGTTTAGATACCAATCTTTTAAATTCTTGCATTTTAGTAAGAAAGCTACCTTTTTATGGATGTTAGCAGTTTATTGACCTAATATTTGTAAATGGTCTGTTTGGGCAGGTAAAATTATGTAATGCAGTGTTTCAAACAGGGGAATTTTTTTCCTTTTTATTTC
>NW_027970116.1:0-207 GCF_054177405.1 Leptonychotes weddellii
ATGAAATCGTAAAGCAAAATGCCATTAGAAAATGAAAATGTGGGCAATAATTTTCTTTCCATTGTCTGAAGGGTATATAGTGTTATTTATCCCTCTACAGCATAACTTAAGAATTTTCTGAAATTCTTAAAACTTAAAAAGTTACTTTGAGGAAGATTTTCTGTGAAATAGTTTAAAATTTGAAAAGTGATGACAAGAATCACACTT
>NW_027970117.1:0-207 GCF_054177405.1 Leptonychotes weddellii
CAAGACATGCCTCATACGTAAGTTTCCTTTGCTATTATTAAATTTGCCATGTAGCAGCATGGAGTGATGTGTTTCTCTTTGGTCTCTCCCTGCTTTGCATAAGAGGATTGGTTTTGTATTATACTAGGGAAGCTTCCAAGAGGGCTGTGAACCTACAAATGTTATTTCAAGCAATCAAATTTTGGCTTCTTTCCTTTGATTTATGTT
>NW_027970118.1:0-207 GCF_054177405.1 Leptonychotes weddellii
GGGGCGCCTGGGTGGCTCAGTCGTTAAGCGTCTGCCTTCAGCTCAGGTCATGATCCCAGGGTCCTGGGATCGAGCCCCGCATCAGGCTCCCTGCTCCTCGGGAAGCCTGCTTCACCCTCTCCCACTCCCCCCTGCCTGTGTTCCCTCTCTCACTGTCTCTCTCTCTCTGTCAAGTAAATATATAAAATCTTAAAAAAAAAAAAAAAA
>NW_027970119.1:0-207 GCF_054177405.1 Leptonychotes weddellii
TTTATGCAAATTTTTTTAAAAAGTCTTGTAATAAAGTGTCAGTAAAAATGTGGAAAACAGCTCCCTACCAAAGCTATTTTTAGGGTATGAATACACTGATTTACTCACTTAGGCAGAAATTTTTTTTTATTCTTATGTTAATCCCCATACATTACATCATTAATTTTAGATGAAGTGTTCCATGATTCATTGTTTGTGCATAACACC
>NW_027970120.1:0-207 GCF_054177405.1 Leptonychotes weddellii
AAATATGTGATGCAGTATTATTAACTGTAGTCACCATGCAGCATATTACATTCCCAGAACTTTCTTACTTTATAACTGGAAGTTTGTAACATTTGACTCCTTTCACCCATTTCATCCACCTCACCAACCTCCACCTCTGACAACCACTAATCTATTCTCCGTATCTATGAGCTTGTCTTTAACTTTTTTTTTTTTTTTTAATTTTAG
>NW_027970121.1:0-207 GCF_054177405.1 Leptonychotes weddellii
TCTGTAAATGACAATTCTTGTAATTGATATTGAGTGGTATAGCTCCCCCTTCTAGCCACTCTGTATTTCATTTTAGTGATATTTCTCTTTATTAATTTTCCTACACATATATAATATTCCATGTGCTTTTTTGTTTGTTTTTGTGGCAAGTACCTAGGTTGGATACAGTTCTCCTTTTTCAAACATCAGAAAGCTGGCTTTAAAAAA
>NW_027970122.1:0-1129 GCF_054177405.1 Leptonychotes weddellii
AGGGCCAAAATAGTAAACTTGAGGTATACCATCTGGGGGGAAAAAAAAGGATTTTAATCATTTCCTCATCTTAAATATCCAACTTTTCTTCCTAAAAATTAGTAAGCAATTTAAGAAATATTTTTGTCTTTTTAAGAAGTGCAGCAGTATTTGCACTTCTTCCATACACACAATGAACTTTTCCTGAGCCAACCTTCTCTCCCTGTACCTTTTTCATGTTCACAGGTCAGCCTGGTTACACACCTGTCCTGCAGCTGCATTACCGAACAACATCGCAGACAGTGCTTCCGTGTTGGTCTCCAACACCTCACCAGAGCCAGGAATGGGGCCTTTTAGCCTCATATTTCCACGGCCTACAGAAACGCTTGCTGCACCGGAAAGATTCAAATTTTTTTTTTTTTTTAACAAAGAAGTCGCTCCTCTCTTGAGTAAGTCTGAGGGAGGCATAATGCTAGCATCACCCTCCAAGAGTCCCGTCCTCTGGTGTACACACGCCATACAACTCCCTCCCCGTGAGCGCAGGTAAGACCCCCAGATTCCACTCTTGCAATTAGGTTACGTTATGTGTCAAAGGTGATGTAATTAAGGCCCCATCAGTGGGCCTGACCTAACAGGTAAGCCCTTTAAAAAAGAGGGTCTAAAAGTCAAAGATATTCAAAGCAGCAGAGAAGCTCTCTTGTTGATTTTTAGGAAGCAAACTGTCCTGTCATAGAAGATGCCACATGCCCTGGAATGGTGGGCAGGCTCTAGGAACTGAGGGCCTCAATCCCATAGCCGTAAGGAACTGAACTCTGGAAATAGTGAGCAAGGACTCTGTGAGCCTCAAGCCAGACTCTAGTCCAAGCTTACACCTTGATTACAGCCTGGCAAAATCCTCAACAGAAGACCCAGTTCACCCATCCCTGGAGTCCTGGCCCATGGAAATTGGGAGATAAGGAAATCTCTTGCACTATGCCACTAAATACAAAGTAATTTATTATATGATAATATAAAATAATACGAACTCCAAATATGAAATCTAAATGCACAGAAATCATCTGTATTTGATTTTTAGAACTAAGAGTTTCACAATAAACTAACATATCATCAGTGATCAATTTATCTTAACAATATATTTATTTATTCATTT
>NW_027970123.1:0-207 GCF_054177405.1 Leptonychotes weddellii
TATCCTCCCGAATATCGCCTCGGATTCACTTCTCCGCACGTCCTACCTTCCAGAAAGTGGTCGCTTTTCTGATGAGAGAGTTGTTGCTATTCCTTTCTTCGATCTCCTGTTGGGTTTGTAGGTGTTCAGAATGGTTTGATCCCTATCCAGCTGAATTCCTGAGAGGAGACGAAATCCAGGTCTCCTACTCCTCCGCCATCTTGCTCC
>NW_027970124.1:0-207 GCF_054177405.1 Leptonychotes weddellii
CCCGGAATGCCGGGAGCAGCCCTGCACTTCCAGCAACCCCAGGGAGCCCTGAGCCTTCGCGGCAGATGGTTTGTCGTCCCAGTGATGCACTGGGCAGAGTCAAACCTGGCCTTCAGTGCATCTTTGTAGCCTAATGGGCTCCAGATTCTATTTGTTCCTGAGCCCGGGGCTGGTTTAGGACCCTTTCCAGATGACCGTGTTGCGTGA
>NW_027970125.1:0-207 GCF_054177405.1 Leptonychotes weddellii
TCTGTAATTGACAATTCTTGTAATTGATATTGAGTGGTATAGCTCCCCCTTCTAGCCACTCTGTATTTCATTTTAGTGATATTTCTCTTTATTAATTTTCCTACACATATATAATATTCCATGTGCTTTTTTGTTTGTTTTTGTGGCAAGTACCTAGGTTGGATACAGTTCTCCTTTTTCAAACATCAGAAAGCTGGCTTTAAAAAA
>NW_027970126.1:0-207 GCF_054177405.1 Leptonychotes weddellii
AGACACATAAAGACAGTGCTTGTACGGGAAGGGACTCCCCTTGTGCAAGAATCGCACTTGTGGCCTGACCTGTTCACGCTAATGTGGCCACAGCGCCGGGGAACTTGACCTGCTTGTGCATCCCGCACAGGCTGGTCAGGGAAGGCAGCACTGTCAGGGGAGAGGAGATGGACTGGGAGCCGGACCCCCGGAGCAGGACCCCACCTT
>NW_027970127.1:0-207 GCF_054177405.1 Leptonychotes weddellii
GGATCGAGTCCCGCATCGGGCTCCCTGCTCGGCAGGGAGCCTGCTTCTCCCTCTGACCCTCCCCCCTCTCATGTGCTCTCTCTCTCTCATTCTCTCTGTCTCAAATAAATAAATAAAATCTTTAAAAAAAAAAAAAAAGAAGATACGAATGACATGTGATGAAGGGGAACATAAAGATGATAAGGGGCCAAAAGAAGTAAGCTGAGC
>NW_027970128.1:0-207 GCF_054177405.1 Leptonychotes weddellii
TCTCGCTCTCTCTCTCTCTGTCAAATAAATAAATAAAATCTTTTAAAAAAAAAGAAGTCAACAACAATAAAAAGACAAACCAATTTTAAAAAGGGTTCTAAAGATCTGAATAGATATGTCTCCACAGGAAATATACAAATGGCCAATAAGCACATGAAAATATGTTCAGAATCTTTAGCCATTAGGAAATTCAAACCCAAACCACAG
>NW_027970129.1:0-207 GCF_054177405.1 Leptonychotes weddellii
CATTATATGTTTAAAAAAGAAAAAAGAAGAAGAAGAAGATTGAAGGAAGGGAAAAATGAAGGGGGGGAAATCGGAGGGGGAGATGAACCATGAGAGACTATAGACTCTGAGAAACAAACTGAATGTTCTAGAGAGGAGGGGGTGGGATGATGGGTTAGCCTGGTGATGGGTATTAAAGAGGGCACGTTCTGCATGGAGCACTGGGTG
>NW_027970130.1:0-207 GCF_054177405.1 Leptonychotes weddellii
TAAACATTGGGGTGCACGTACCCCTTCGGATCCCTACTTTTGTATCTTTGGGGTAAATACCCAGTAGTGCAATTGCTGGATCATATGGTAGCTCTATTTTCAACTTTTTGAGGAACCTCCATACAGTTTTCCAGAGTGGCTGCACCAGCTTGCATTCCCACCAACAGTGTAGGAGGGTTCCCCTTTCTCCGCATCCCCGCCAACATC
>NW_027970131.1:0-207 GCF_054177405.1 Leptonychotes weddellii
CCAGATCATTACCCTAGTCACCAGGAAGAAAGGGATTATCTTTTCATCATACTTGGGAGCCTCACATGAGACTCTACGTCAGATTCCATTTTCACTCATTATCCCACCAGATTGTTTATCTCAGTCTTAGGATACTGCAACTGCCTTCCAGTCTCTTGGAATTCTTAGCCATTGTGTATGCTGATACCAGATTAATCTTCACAAAAT
>NW_027970132.1:0-1129 GCF_054177405.1 Leptonychotes weddellii
ATTTCCACTGTTTATTTGAAGCTTTCCACAATGTTGACTATTAAATGGTAACAAAGCATTGATACATAATATTGGTGTTGTTTTTCATATGTTTGAGATACTTATATTTTACATTTTTTTTCCTTCACGTTTCCGATGCAATATCAGGGAATGGTGTTGGACACTCAAGCCAAGCATACAGTGACTACCAAATCAACTTCCCAGGTCTATTCCCTACTATTTCATTTTGGAAAGTCACAAAGACTAATCAAGGCATTACCTGCCATGTTCCCCACTTAAAATAATGCTCACACTGGCCCTTTCATCTGGCATAAATGAACCCTTTCTACTGAAATATGTATGTTTTTTTATTGTTACCCATTTTTTCCTGGTCATCTCTACTTACAACTTTTCTGAGAAACAAGCTTTACTTACTAACTCACAATAATAACTCCTCTAAAATGTTGAAAAAAATTTAAAAATCTGCCTTTATTCAATAGTCTAGATTACATGAAATAGTACACTTTTGTATGTTCATCATTTGTAACTTCAAATAATTGTCAGTTTTCTTGAGAATTTACTTCTGCATTATTCCCATAAACCAATAAATAACTATGAATGCTAGAGTAACAAGAATAGATTTTAAAAACAAATACACATCTGATTTCAGCTTTTATTTGAAGAGCATTTTTTTAATTAATGACCAGAATTCATCTGAATTAATATCCAAAACTGGTAGTCCATAAGAATTATTTTGCAAAAAACACAAATGTATTTTGCATAAGAAAGTTGAATCACATTCTCTCCATTTAAAAATGTGCCTTTTATTGTGTCAATAAAAGCTTCTAACATTTTCAAGGAAAAAGAAATGACACTATATAAACTATATCACTGTATTTTTTTTTAAAGTACCAGTTTTGTAACTGTAACAATATATACTACCAGGAGTATTTTTTTTTTTTTTAAAGATTTTCTTTATTTATTTGAGAGAGAGAGAATGAGAGACAGAGAGCATGAGAGGGAGGAGGGTCAGAGGGAGAAGCAGACTCCCTGCCGAGCAAGGAGCCCGATGCGGGACTCGATCCCGGGACTCCAGGATCATGACCTGAGCCGAAGGCAGTCGCTTAACCAACTGAGCCACCCAGGCGCC
>NW_027970133.1:0-207 GCF_054177405.1 Leptonychotes weddellii
TGAGCGCTGATCAGTGGGAAGGAGGGGGCCCTTCTCAGGGGCGAAGTCCTCCTGTCCCCACCCCTCACGTGGTCCCTGCTTTCCGTCAGGTGGTGGCCATCGACCTGGACGAGGGCCTGAACGGGCTGGTGTCCTACCGCATGCAGGTGGGCATGCCCCGCATGGACTTCCTCATCAACAGCAGCAGGGGTGTGGTGGTTGCCAGCG
>NW_027970134.1:0-207 GCF_054177405.1 Leptonychotes weddellii
TAATTGCATTCCCTCATATACGACCACCATTAATAGTTTAAGGTATAACCTTCCAGATTCTTCTGTGTGTTTGCTACCACATATACACATTGATACACATTTACTTTACAAAAATTGGATTTACTGCCGTAGAGCCTGCTAAAGCTTGTATTTTTACCTGTGTATTTCAGAGACCTCATCCCATGGAGCAGATGTATATTGTCTTCT
>NW_027970135.1:0-207 GCF_054177405.1 Leptonychotes weddellii
TGATCCCCGGGCCCTGGGATCATGACCTGAGCCGAAGGCAGACGCTTAATGACTAAGCCACTCAGGCACCCCTGTGGTAGATATTATTTTGGGTATCAGAGTTACAACAGAGAGCAAAAACTAGACAAAAATCTCCACCTTCATGCAGGCTCTTACACAGTAAGTTAAATTAAGAAAACATATATTTTATTAAACAAAAAAATTTTT
>NW_027970136.1:0-207 GCF_054177405.1 Leptonychotes weddellii
GAGTCCCACATCGGGCTCCCTGCTCGGCAGGGAGTCTGCTTCTCCCTCTGACCCTCCCCCCTCTCATGTACTCGCTCTCTCTCATTCTCTCTCTCTCAAATAAATAAATAAAATCTTTAAAAAAAAAAACTAATGATGTAATGTTTGGTGATTAACATAACAATAAAAAATTTAAAAAAATATCAAGGTCATGAAAGACAAAAACAG
>NW_027970137.1:0-207 GCF_054177405.1 Leptonychotes weddellii
GTGGTCTATGGCCCCCCCATCTCCCAACCCTGGAGGGGAGCACCATGGGGGCGGGGAGGGGCAGTGAAGCCCAGCAGATGAACGCTAGGTGCCACAGGGTCCTCTCCAGGAGACGGGCTGGAGCCAGGTTCTGACCGCGCTCCTGGGTAACCCCGGTCCAGTCTTCACCCAGAAAGGAGGGGTCCAGCTGGTTTCTGAGATCCTTCT
>NW_027970138.1:0-207 GCF_054177405.1 Leptonychotes weddellii
GTGATTTTGTCCAGTGATTAAACTTGACATATGTTCATGGAAATGCCAAGTAAATTCAAGACATGTAATTTTAAGTAATTTTTTTATTCTGCAAAGTTTGATTATTATTTTTTAGTGAAAATCTTAACATTTTTTATTTTAAATAGATTAGTTTACTTAATTTTTTAAAATAAATACTATATTTAATCTGAATTTTTTACCTGGTTT
>NW_027970139.1:0-207 GCF_054177405.1 Leptonychotes weddellii
GGGAAACCTGGGCGCGCATCGCACTTGTGAGCCCGAGGTTCCAGTGACACTCAGGCAGCCTGTCCCGGGTCCCGGCAGCGCCACCGTTCCACACAAGACGCAGCCAACGCCCCGGCCTCCATCCCTGTGCATAAGTACCACCACGGACTTCGGGCTGCCCGTCGCCGCATGGATCGAAGGTCACGCCTGTCTGAGGCTCTGGAAGCA
>NW_027970140.1:0-207 GCF_054177405.1 Leptonychotes weddellii
TCTGAATGTGTGTGTGTGTGTGTGATGATTTCTTATCTATTTTCTAGAAGCTTAGCCTTGATTATGGTTCTCCAAGACTCTCAGTGTTTCTATGAGCTACTGAATGTTTTTTTATTAACCTCTTTTTCTGCTTAGTCTACTTAAACTGGCTTTGGTTGCTTACAACTAAGAACTTGTCTGATACTTGGGGAATGGCTGTCGGGTGAG
>NW_027970141.1:0-207 GCF_054177405.1 Leptonychotes weddellii
GTTGGCCTGATGAACTCTACTCACGGCTTTCTGGCACTTGGTTGCTAAGTAGTCAGCACCCCCTTAAAATGAAAAAGCCCAGACAGTGGGACACCCTGCCACCAAACTGGGTCTCACCATCTTCCTGGCCCATTTCCCGAAGCTGCGAACTCCCTTCCCGACCATGCAAGACGACACAGACTTCCACCTTATCTTCTTCAAGGCTTT
>NW_027970142.1:0-1129 GCF_054177405.1 Leptonychotes weddellii
AGAACCCTCTCCACTGAGCCAAGCAGACCACAACAATGAATGAGATGGACACAAATTTTGGTGACTCTTCTAATGTGTGAAGTGCTTTACGTAACTTATTGTAGAAGGAATAGTCTGAAATGGTTTAAATATTTTTCTTTCCTGAATTTTAAAAGGGAATTTCTATCATTGTTACAAAACAAATTTGAAAGAGGAAAAGTGTATATATTTGAACATAAGCCCATTTTGTTATCATTATAATTCTATAAATTTTACATTGTGTTTTATCATTGTGTCTTTTGACAGTTACCCAATTATCATTTGTCATTATTGTTTTATCCTTTTCATAACATCTGTTCTTTTATAACTCTGGTCAATATCATTGTCTCATCATTCTGAAATAATTCTCTTTATTTTATTAATCTTTTCTTCATGCCATTTACCTGACACTGTGTTAGTGCTTGACACATATTATTACTGCCAAAGGTGAAATAAAATGGAGTCTCTTCTGTCAAGGTGTTTTAAATGGAGCCGGGAGGCCATTTAGGAGGTGGCCTTACGCAGGTCCTCACTGAGTGGAACCATGAACTTCGGAACTGGGCCAAACCACAAATACTCCAAGGACTCTGCACAAACACCTGCAACTTACTGCAGTAATGAACTCTCGCCTAGTGATAGCCTTAGCAACCAATTCTGTTTAGGCAAGATTCATTTTCTGCCACCAACACCAATCAAAATTCTTTGTAAACAGCATATACAAGCTCCCCCTTTTTGTCTTCAAAAACCTGACTTTTGGAACCCTCCTACACTGTTGGTGGGAATGCAAGCTGGTGCAACCACTCTGGAAAACAGTATGGAGGTTCCTCAAAAAGTTGAAAATAGAGTTACCATACGATCCAGCAATTGCACTACTGGGTATTTACCCCAAAGATACAAATGTAGGGATCCGAAGGGGTATGTACCCCCTGATGTTTATAGCAGCAATGTCCACAATAGCCAAACTGTGGAAAGAGCCAAGATGTCCATCGACAGATGAATGGATAAAGAAGAGGTGATATATATATATATATACAATGGAATATTATGCAACTATCAAAAGGAATGAAAGCTTGCCATTTGCAACGACATGGATGGAACTGGTGTTATGCTG
>NW_027970143.1:0-207 GCF_054177405.1 Leptonychotes weddellii
ACCCATGCCCACACGAAACAGACACGAACTACAGAGAGTTCAAGCCCACGTCCACACCCACCCAAACTCCCCTTCCGCACACTCACACACACTCCCAAACTGACTCCCACGGCCACACAGACTCTCGTGCCCGTGGCCCTGGAGAGTTGCCACGGGGCCTCTTGCCCAAGTGCACCCAGCCCTGCCTGGGGGACAGAGGAACAGGAC
>NW_027970144.1:0-207 GCF_054177405.1 Leptonychotes weddellii
CATGCTCTCTCTCTCTCTCTCTCATTCTCTCTCTCAAATAAATAAAATCTTAAAAAAAAATAAAAAATATAAATATAAATAAATAAATAAATAAATATTTTCTCCCTTTGGGATCCCTGCGTGGCTCAATTGGTTAAGCATTTGCCTTCAGCTCAGGTCATGATCCCAGAGTCCTAGGATCGAGTCCCGCATCGGGCTCCCTGCTCA
>NW_027970145.1:0-207 GCF_054177405.1 Leptonychotes weddellii
CAGCACACTACCCAAAGCAATCAAAACATTCCTTTTTAAGACCAAGGAACTTTCTCTTGGTATGATCTACTTTAAAATACCAAAAAGATCAGTTTAGGAATAAACTCAGTAAGTTGTAATTTACTTTCATCCAAAATCACACATCCTCTACCTGAGGACAAAGTCACTGCTCTTGTAAAGATACTGGGGGTGGGGGTGGGGGTGGAG
>NW_027970146.1:0-207 GCF_054177405.1 Leptonychotes weddellii
CACTCTCCCGTCTCGAGGCCACTGAGCAAAACAGCTGAGGATGTAGGCTGTGCAGTCGGACTACCAGAGTTTAAACCCTGCCTCCTCTGTTTATTGGAAATGGAACCTTGAAAAAAGCACTCAACCTCCCACAGCTCGGTTTTCTTATCTGTAAATGGAGATGGTGTTCACAACAGTCACTTCCTCTGCATGGAGACTGTGAGGGTC
>NW_027970147.1:0-207 GCF_054177405.1 Leptonychotes weddellii
AGAAAGGCTGAAAGCGATAGACAGATGTTTAATCCACTAATCCATCTCCCATGGCTTATTATTTACTGAGTTTGGGGAGTGGTGGAGACTTGATTGCCCTTCCACAGATTTTTTTTTTAAGTTCTAGAAGGATTCACTGCCTATTCCCAAATTGCCAGAACATTGGTCACTCTCACCTCAGTGCATCTTTGTGTGTGAGGGAAAAGA
>NW_027970148.1:0-207 GCF_054177405.1 Leptonychotes weddellii
CTTTGCTTTGCAAAAGCTTTTTATCTTGATGAAGTCCCAATAGTTCATTTTTGCCCTTGCTTCCCTTGCCTTTGGCGATGTTTCTAGGAAGAAGTTGCTTCGGCTGAGGTCAAAGAGGTTGCTGCCTGTGTTCTCCTTTAGGATTTTGATGGACTCCTGTCTCACATTGAGGTCTTTCAACCATTTGGAGTCTATTTTTGTGTGTGG
>NW_027970149.1:0-207 GCF_054177405.1 Leptonychotes weddellii
AGCGTTCTTTTTTTTTTTTTTTATTTAAGATTTTATTTATTTATTTGACAGAGAGAGACACAGGGAGAGAAGGAACACAAGCAGGGAGAGTGGGAGAGGGAGAAGCAGGCTTCCCGCTGAGCAGGGAGCCCGATGCGGGGCTCGATCCCAGGACCCTGGGACCATGACCTGAGCTGAAGGCAGACGCTTAACGACTGAGGCACCCAG
>NW_027970150.1:0-207 GCF_054177405.1 Leptonychotes weddellii
AGGAATAGAAGTTCTTACTTTCTGTGGGATTCAATCCTTTCTTTTATGATTCAACTAAAGAAACCTCTGCCTCTATCATAAAGATGTTCTTCATGGTATGGTCCAGAATCTTTAGATCTACACTTAAATATGCAAGCCAGCAGGAATGGATTTTTAGGTAAGGTTGCAGGTGCGGGTTCAAGACTGACTTTCATCTGTGTGTATTCT
>NW_027970151.1:0-207 GCF_054177405.1 Leptonychotes weddellii
AATAAACATGGGGTGAAAATCATTTGCTACATATAGTTTCAAGGAAAAGAAGTATTAAAAAAAAGACAAAGGGACGATTCCATCACATTACAATCATGGTTTTCATTTATATTTCTGAATTTTAGTTACATGTGAATCTGAAGCTTTCCTTGTTTCCTGCCCTGTTTTTTCTTGGGTCTTCTGCATTCTATAATTCAGCGTGCTTTC
>NW_027970152.1:0-207 GCF_054177405.1 Leptonychotes weddellii
TGGTATGATGTGATGAAAATGGCACTTTACCTCTGATCTTCCAGCCCAAAACCCATAATCCCAATCTAATGAGAAAAACATCTAACAAATTCCAATAGAGGGGAATTACAAAATATACCTGACCAATAATCCTCAAAACTGTCAGAGTCATTAAAACAAGGGAAATCTGGGGGCACCTGAGTGGCTCAGTCAGCTGGGCAACTGCCT
>NW_027970153.1:0-1128 GCF_054177405.1 Leptonychotes weddellii
TCATATATCCAAGGAATCCTCAGGTATTTGCTGCTCTTGAGCAGGAAAAATAAGTATATGAATAGACACTTCCCTAGGGCACCCCTTTTATATCATTATTCAAATGAAATACAAAAAACCAAACACTGGAGCATAAGATATATTAAAACAACCAATTCTGGGGTGCCTGGGTGGCTCAGTCATTAAGTGTCTGCCTTCGGCTCAGGTCATGATCCCAGGGTCCTGGGATGGAGCCCCACATCGGGCTCCCTGCTCGGCGGGAGGCCTACTTCTCCCTCTCCCTCTCCCCCTGCTTGTGTTCCCTCTCTCGCTGTGTCTCTCTCTGTCAAATAAATAAATAAAATCTTTAAAAAAGAAAAAAAATAATAAAAAATAAAACAACCAATTCAGACAACCACAGAAAGACAGCATTAAATACCTAAGACTGAGAGCTACTACTGTATCTCCTGGAGAATAGCTAGCTGTGATCAACTTTTTAAATTAAATATATATTGCCTGGGGGTGCCTGGGTGGCTCAGTCATTAAGCATCTGCCCAGAGTCCTGGGATCAAGCCCCATAGGGCATGGGGTTCCCTGCTGGGCGGGAAGCCTGCTTCTCCCTCTCCCCTTGCTTGTGTTCCCTCTCTGTCAAATAAATAAGTAAAATCCTTTTTTTAAAAAAGCTGTTCTTTGAAAAAAAAAAAAAATACACAACACACACACACATTGCCTCAAAGTATTCCGTAACAGTGTTGTCCTCAAGAATGTTGTGGGTGGGTATGCACCCCAATGTTCATTGCAGCAATGTCTGCAATAGCCAAACTGTGGAAAGAGCCAAGATGCCCTTCAACAGATGAATGGATAAAGAAGATGTGGTCCATATATACAATGGAATATTACTCAGCCATCAGAAAAGATGAATACCCAACTTTTACATGAACATGGATGGGACTGGAGGAGATTATGCTAAGTGAAATAAGTCAAGCAGAGAAAGTCAATTATCATATGGTTTCACTTATTTGTGGAACGTAAGGAATAACATGGAGGACATTAGGAGAAGGAAGGGAAAAATGGCAGGGGGGAATTGGAGGGAGAGATGAATCATAAGAGACTATGGACTCTGAGAAACAAACAGGATTTTAGAGGGGA
>NW_027970154.1:0-207 GCF_054177405.1 Leptonychotes weddellii
GAATGGGGTAGCCTGGTGATGGGTATTAAAGAGGGCACGTTCTGCATGGAGCACTGGGTGTTATGCACAAACAATGAATCATGGAACACTACATCTAAAACTAATGACGTAATGTATGGTGATTAACATAACAATAAAAATTTTTTAAAAAGTAAGGCATGCTCATGATGACTTTTCAACAGACTAATTCTAGTCCCCAATTTTTTT
>NW_027970155.1:0-207 GCF_054177405.1 Leptonychotes weddellii
CACGACGGCCCCGGCACACGGGGCGGCTTTATCTGAAAGAAGATGAGCTACAGAAACAGTCCTGACGGAGTCACCAGCCGGACGGACAGAGCAAGAAGCCAGGAAGGACGCCACACGGCGGCAGGAACACGTGTGCAGAAGGGGCGGAGTGGCTCCGTGAAGGAAGCATGGTGTCCCCGCACACAGCGCCAGGCCCAGCGGGCACCC
>NW_027970156.1:0-207 GCF_054177405.1 Leptonychotes weddellii
ATATGATAAATGTCTTTCTCTGATTGACTTATTTCACTTAGCATAATACCCTCCAGTTCTACCCACGTCGATGTAAATTGTGGGTATTCATCATTTCTGATCGCTGAGTAATATTCCATTGTATATATGGACCACAACCTTCTTTATCTATATTTATCTGTTGAAGGACATCTCAGCTCCTTCCACAGTTTGGGTATTGCGGACATT
>NW_027970157.1:0-207 GCF_054177405.1 Leptonychotes weddellii
CTCTGTGCTCAGGGAGCTTCTGGAGGGAAGTTTCACTCCACCGCACAGCTGAGGGGCACACGTTCTGATGCCAGCCGCCCTGGGAGCAGGAGACACCTGTTGTCAGAGAGGGTGACCCCGACCCGCTGATGTGAAACTGGGAACGGCTGCTACCCTGCCCTCACTCCCGCCCGCCATCCTGCCCTCACCCCTCACCCACACTCCCAC
>NW_027970158.1:0-207 GCF_054177405.1 Leptonychotes weddellii
TTTAAATGCCGCCTCTGTTTCCCTGAGGAGCATGTGGACACAAGATGGGGTGCCCCTTCCTTCCCTCTGTGGGTCTGGGTGTGAGCAGCTTGCCAGGCCACAGAGGAATCTCCACTTGGAAAGATGAGAAGTTTTCGGACTCCCGGGGCCTCGCCGATGCTCGACTGAGGCGGCTCATCTGTTCTTTTTTTTTTTTTTTTTAAAGAT
>NW_027970159.1:0-207 GCF_054177405.1 Leptonychotes weddellii
CCAGGACTCTGGGATCATGACCTGAGGGGAAGGCAGACACTTAATGGACTGAGCCACCCAGGCGCCCCCTATTGCCCCATCTTTAAACAGTATTTCTATTAGAACCTGAAGGTGTTGGCCCTGAGTCTATTCACCAACTTTCTTGCAGTCCAGCCTACAGAATACTGGGGGAAATAACTGATTCTCTTTTCCTGTCCACCCTCCCCC
>NW_027970160.1:0-207 GCF_054177405.1 Leptonychotes weddellii
GGGCCACCAGGCAGCGCTCACAGCCCAGCCCTGCACGTGTCCTCTGCTGGCCAGGAGGTCCGGCTCCCACTGCCCCATCGGGGGGACGTGATGACTCCTGATCCACTTGGTAAGTTGTGTCGCTTCCCTGCTAGGACGCTCCAATGAACATCAAGCGTTTTCACCAGCTCCTTACCACCTGTCACAGGCTCTGCTGCCTCGGGTGCC
>NW_027970161.1:0-207 GCF_054177405.1 Leptonychotes weddellii
TTAATTGTAGGAAACAAACTGAGGGTTGCTGGAGTGGGGGGTGGGGTGGGAGGGATGGGGTGACTGGGTGATAGACACTGGGGAGGGTATGTGCTCTGGTAAGCGCTGTGAATTGTGCAAGACTGTTGAATCTCAGATCTGTACCTCTGAAACAAATAATGCAATATATGTTAAGAAAAAAAAAAAGAAGAAGAAGAAGAAGGTAGC
>NW_027970162.1:0-207 GCF_054177405.1 Leptonychotes weddellii
CACTGCCGCTCCCCAACCTGGTTCTCAAAGCCTACCTCCACTCCACCGCTCGGGGGGACGGTGCCCCCAGGCCCACTGCCTGGGCACACGGCCGGCCCCGCTGCCCACAGCGGCGCCTGCTCCGTTTCACTGGGGCACCCGGGGGCCGTGTGGACATGCAGCGCTCCCCTTCCTTCCTGGACCACAGGAAGCTGTGAGCGGAGGCCG
>NW_027970163.1:0-207 GCF_054177405.1 Leptonychotes weddellii
GTTTTGGGGACCTATTGTGGTGATTGTCTACACTTACCCCAAAGTACTTTTTTTAATCTAGAAGACTGTGTTGATATAATTTTTCACAAATCTCACAATTTTTAAGGTCTTCTAAACTCTTGTACTTTAAAAATTCCTAATATTGTTGAATTGTCTGAATTTTTTTTCCCTGAATACAATTGCCAAAACTTAATTTTTTTGTCTTCC
>NW_027970164.1:0-1128 GCF_054177405.1 Leptonychotes weddellii
AAGCAGGGATGGAAAATTACCATTTCACAACCACCAAAGTGGACTGTTTCGGGCAGGGATCATTAATGGATGCTAATTCTGGATGTAAAAGTTTGATAAAGAGCAGGGTAATTTACAAGATCTCGGGGTATCTCTCCACAGATTAGCTGCAAGGGGAAAAATAGTAACTATACAGTGGAGAAATTGGATAACACCTTGACCATCTGATCAAATTAGCATTATCACGAGGGTCTAAGGAACATAGGGTGCCTACAGGTGGGATGTCGGAGAACACCACATAATTTATGCAGTATTCCAGCCAGGAATATGTAATCTGAATCTAATCATGACAAGCATCAGACAAGCCCAAATTAAGTAGCATTCTGTAAAATAATTGGCCTGTATTTAACAACAACAACAACAAAAAGGCAGTTTTG
This sequence comes from Leptonychotes weddellii, assembly GCF_054177405.1. NCBI lineage: Eukaryota > Metazoa > Chordata > Mammalia > Carnivora > Phocidae > Leptonychotes > Leptonychotes weddellii. The sequence goes on from NW_027970164.1 coordinate 417, forward strand.
TGAAAGACCAAGGGCAGGTAACAGCTCCAGATCAAAGAAAGCCAAGGAAGTTCAGGGAAACTATATATATATGGACAGAAATATTTCATTTGAAGTGGAGAGAGAGTACACATGTGGCAAAATATTAACAATTTGGTGAATCTGAGCAAAGGGTATGGAGGAGTTGTCCTATTATTTTTGCAACTTTTCGGTAAATTTGAAAGCATTTCAAAATAAAAAGTTAAAAAGAACCTGTTTTACAGAAAAACTCTTCAGTGTAACCTCTGATAAATTATTTTGATGTGAACAAAGGGAGTGGAGGGCAAGTTCTGGGTTAAGGTTACAAAGGCAGCACCACAGGGGAAATTAATTCATATTTTATCCATAGACAAACCATTACAGCAAATAAGCTGAAACTTTTACTTACAATGTATTTTATTAAGATGGGGAAAGACCATGAAAATCTTCTGTGCCATACAAATGCTATCAAATTAAAGATGAATTATGTTTTTTTTTTTAACAAGGTATTTACTGACCAACTGAATACAATAAGAATCTATGAGTACATAGGAATAATATGGAAAGAAGAGAAAGCTCTTTCATATGATATGTCGACCAATACTTGTATTTGGAGAAGCAGGGATGGAAAATTACCATTTCACAACCACCAAAGTGGACTGTTTCGGGCAGGGATCATTAATGGATGCTAATTCTGGATGTAAAAGTTTGATAA
>NW_027970165.1:0-207 GCF_054177405.1 Leptonychotes weddellii
TCATAAATCTGATATACATATGGATATGGATAAAGAGTTAGTATTCAGAAAATATAGGGAACTCCTGAAACTCAACAACAAAAAACAAACAGTCCAATTAAAAATGTCAAAGGACTCGAATAGATATTTCTCTAAAGAAGATGTACTAATGGCCAGTAAGCACATGAAAAGTTGCTCAACATCACTCATCATTAGGGGAATGCAAAT
>NW_027970166.1:0-207 GCF_054177405.1 Leptonychotes weddellii
CTGGTGAGGGGTATTGAGGAGGGCACATTCTGCATGGAGCACTGGGTGTTATGCACAAACAATGAATCATGGAACACTACATCTAAAACTAATGATGTAATGTATGGGGATTAACATAAGAATAAAAAAATTAAAAAAAAAAAAAGCAGGCTGTTCAAACTCAGATGTGTTCTTTATTTTGGCACTTTCCACCCTCCTCAGGGCAAT
>NW_027970167.1:0-207 GCF_054177405.1 Leptonychotes weddellii
TTTGTCTGACTGGTGGATTATGGGTGATTCTAATTTTCTCCTTTATGTCTTCAAATGCTTATGATAGGGAAGTATTTTTAAGGATTTCTTATTGCAGAAAATCAGCCTTTTAATTCCAGGTGCCAAGTTCAGAAACATACCCTAATGGAACAAGATAACTAAAAGATGGAAAAGACTTTGAGGTATATCCTTTTGATCTGTAGGCCA
>NW_027970168.1:0-207 GCF_054177405.1 Leptonychotes weddellii
TATTTTAAACTTCCTGTTATTATCCCCTAGGTCATTGTGGCTCTGTTGATTTCTTTCAATCATTTTTTCTGTGTTTCAGATTAGATAATTTGTGCATCAAATTAGTTTCTATTTGCTGGTCTTCACATATAATGATTCTTTTCTTTGCAGCGTTCTATCTGACATCAGTCTCATTCAATAATTTTATTTTAAGTATTGTACCTTTTT
>NW_027970169.1:0-207 GCF_054177405.1 Leptonychotes weddellii
CTGGTGATGGGTATTAAAGAGGGCACGTTCTGCATGGAGCACTGGGTGTTATGCACAAACAATGAATCATGGAACACTACATCAAAAACTAATGATGTAATGTATGGTGATTAACATAACATAATAAAAAAAAAAGAACTTGGGCTCTAGAAACTTCAAGATTTGGGTCTGAAACTTGTCTCTCACATTTCCTGGCTGTGAGATCTC
>NW_027970170.1:0-207 GCF_054177405.1 Leptonychotes weddellii
ATTTATCGAAAACATTAACCTTACACATCCAAGAAACTCAATGAACTTCACCTATGATAAATGCATGGAGATCCCTGGCAAGCATATAATCAACTTCTCTAAGACAAAAAGAATGTGGAAAGTAGCAAGACAGAAACAACTTCTGATGGATTCTCAAGAAGTTTAAGAGCTTATTTCTCATCAGAAACTGAAGGAAGCAATCTCATG
>NW_027970171.1:0-207 GCF_054177405.1 Leptonychotes weddellii
TTTTTTTTTTTTTTAAGATTTTATTTATTTGCGAGAGAGAGAACGAGAGACAGAGAGCATGAGAAGGAGTGAGAGGGAGGAGGGTCAGAGGGAGAAGCAGACTCCCTGCCGAGCAGGGAGCCTGATGTGGGACTCGATCCTGGGACTCCAGGATCATGACCTGAGCCGAAGGCAGTCGCTTAACCAACTGAGCCACCCAGGCGCCCC
>NW_027970172.1:0-207 GCF_054177405.1 Leptonychotes weddellii
AGGCAGTCGCTTAACCAACTGAGCCACCCAGGCGCCCTTACCTAGAGTCAGGTTCAGGAACCAAAGCATGGAGGTAGAAGTGGCCCTAATTACTAATAAAACCCTTGATGAATGCTTGCTTTCAGTCCCCACCATCTTAGCCTCATTGGACTTAGAGATCTTACGCCCAAGGAAGAGGTGCTTTTAATGGGGAGCATGGTTATGTTT
>NW_027970173.1:0-207 GCF_054177405.1 Leptonychotes weddellii
GCTATGGACACAAGAGCTTTGGAAAGTCCTCTTCTGGGGCAAAGAGAAAGGTCATTTCCATTGTAAAGGATTCTAGGTGATGGGGTTTCAGCCAGATGAAACACCAAGCATCTGCCCCCCACCCCACCCCACACTCATTGCCTATTCCCTAGAAAGTTCCCGCAGAACCAAGGCAAGTGAGAGTGAGAGGAGGCCGGGGATGTAAGT
>NW_027970174.1:0-207 GCF_054177405.1 Leptonychotes weddellii
TCTTGATATTGCTGTTCTTTTTCTCCTTATATGTTCCCTTTTCCTTTTTTTACAGTTCGAACCCACAATTAGACTTCGTTTTCCTTGTCTTGAGGGAAGTTAGCAGCCGAGGGGAAAGCAACAAGTTGCCAGCAAAATGCTTCCCCCAGAAGCTTTTGTTTTCAGTGATTTAAACCCAAAGTAGGAAATAGGATTTGCAGGAAGAAG
>NW_027970175.1:0-12339 GCF_054177405.1 Leptonychotes weddellii
TACCCAGTAGTGCAATTGCTGGATCATATGGTAGCTCTATTTTCAACTTTTTGAGGAACCTCCATACTGTTTTCCAGATCTTGAGGGAAATTTTGCCATATAATCAAAAAGTATTTTAAAAGAGAGAAATGTATAAATCTATAATAAATTATCTTTTCTTAAGTGACTTTTTTTTTTACCACAATGCATATAAAAATTTTGAAATAAAGAGAAAAATTCCAAGGTAAAATTAAAAACCTAATTTGTTAGGACCAGGCCGAGGTAGTGAAAAGACGGTAACAAGCTGTTGGCTCTTTCACTAATGCAGTTCGAAGTGTGTATTTTGAAACTGAGGAGGGAGGGCTCACCATAGACTTCATGAGTCATTGGTCAGCTCTGTGCAGCATTTGTTGACTGATATGGACTGCATAGTTCCACCCTCCCACAAAAACATGAACAGAACAAAACCTCTTTGTTTGAAGCCTTGCTATAACACATCACAGAATTTCAGATTTCAGTGTCTGGGAGACCAAGTTATGAGCATGACTGTTTTTGAAACTATTAAGTACATAGCACTTCTCTTGTTGTCAGTTACCTATGCTTACCTCTCAGGTGTTCTGCCTTATAAAATTGTTCATTTCAGATCATATTCTCGCCTATAACAACTGGGTTGGGCACTGTCAAAGCGTCTGTCGTACTGAATCTAGGCTCTTTGTATCACATGATGAATTAATTGATGGTTTTTAGTGGAAAGCTCATGAGCTTGGGCATAAACATTAAAAAGAAAGGAAGGAAGGAAGGAAGGAAGAAAGAAATAAGAAAGGAGAAAGAAAGAAAGAAAGAAAAAGAAAGAAAGACTCCCTGAAATTTAGTTGCTTTAGAACCCTGGGCAAATAACATCTCTGAGACTTTTTTCTCACCAGTAAAAACTGGATAATGAGTTTTTCTCAGGGTGGTTGGCAGTAATCTATAAAGCGAGAAAAGCACACAACTCATGCAGGACACAAGACAAATACTAACCAGTGTGTTCCTCCTTTCTAAACCACAACTAAGGAATACACCGTTTAAAGTCTTCCATTTCTTAAAAGTTGAATGTCTCATATGCCAAAATAATTTTTACTTTTTAAGATAACAGGATTTATGGCACGATTTTAAATTTTCAAATGCCTCTTTGAAACAGGTATAAATATAATGTGTATTTATATTGAAAAGAGCACCTACCAATTATTAAAAGTGATAACATCTCAGATTAAATAGCATGAGGATTTGATTACAAGTCAAGTGCTGACTCTGAACATAGTAATTTATATATTCCAGATGGATATTATCAGTCCTATAGTCTAATAAAGCCAAGAGGTTTCAGGTTAGGTTTGTAATTTAAATTCTTTCTGGAGTCATCATATGTAAAGTGCTTATTTTTCTTTTATCACCAGCTGTAATCTATGATTAGGTGGTGCAGGCTCTGTTAGGTAAACTTGTATTATGTGTGCTTCATCCATAACCAAAGTTCTTAAATAAAGGAAATAGCAAGTTCTTTAGCCAGGACAATATTATGCGACTAAATCCTGTATGGAAAAACTCCTGAGACTAGATCATTTTAATGTCTTAAAATTTGCGGCAATGACATGACATATCCACTCTTGTAAAAATCCATCAGGAAGTGTTTGTCACGTGGCTAAAGCACGTGGGAAGCATGAGGGGAGTCTGGGCAGGAGCAGTCTTGATGTGGAATTTGGATCTTACTGCCAAAAGTCCTTGAGCACTGCGGTAGGGGTTATCTTCTATGTGGAGCTAGTTTAGATGTTTAAAAGGGAGGTGAAAAAAATGTAAAGAAAATGGTAGAGCTTAGCCATCTGCAGAAGTGAGTCCACCTGAAAGAAAATTTGTGACCGTGCTGCTGAGGGCAATTCGGGAAATCTCTCTGTCTGGTCAACCGACCATAGTGGATCTGCATGCCTGGAGCATAACCCAGCCAATGTGCAACGCATACATTGCAACATGCAGTGAGTGGTTCAGGAAAGGTAGAGGTCTGATGGAGAGTAAGAAGAGGGCAATTACCATAGTTCATGCAATCTCAGATTTCATCCAAAGATGATAAAGATGTGGATCTTAGAGTCGGTGAAATAAATAATAAGAATTTATGAGCCAAAGACCTTTTCTGGGGGCTCCATTTCATCAGACCACAGAGGGATTTACTTTCATGAGGAATGGAACATTCATCAGACCACCATAAATGACCTACATTGGACCATGTAGTGCTCTGTTCTTTTTCCAGGGCTGCAAGGTAATTCAGATTCTCGGGTATGTGGATTCGCAAGAAAGACTTAATCTAGACAGCGAACATGTGATTTTTGGTTAGCGTGAGTATTCCCCTGTATCCGGACCCAAGTGAACTGATAAGATACAGTATTTAGACCTTCCACAGGAGGACTAGATTCATTTCCCACAACGAACCACCAGGTCAGGCTTTGCTTAGATGGTTAGCTTGGCTCTCCAACTAGTATTCCTGGTATCGCAACATTAATACCCTTCATTGTCCTTCAGTTCAAACTCTATCTCAGAAATATGGTACAAAACATTCTTATTTAGCAATTTTGAGAACTCATGGGGAATACTGGACATAGAAGAATACGGTATTGTGAAATTCGGGTTTGTTATTGTTATGCCTGATTATTTACCTAGAAATGCTTCAGTGTCCACTCAGAAGGACCTGTCTTACATGGGTTCTGCTATACCAATGTCCTGATAAGGAGTGCACAGTCAAGCAGCACCTGGGTGGCTCAGTCAGTTAAGCATCTGCCTTCCACTCAGGTCATGATCTCAGGGTCCTGGGATCGAGCCCCACATCAGGCTCCCTGCTCAGCGGGGAGTCTGCTTCTCCCTCTCCCCGCTCATGCTCTCTCTCTCTCAAATAAATAAATAAAATCTTAAAAAAAAGGCGGGGGGAGTGCATAGTCCAGGAATGGGCACCTACTGTTACTCAAATCAGGAAGTCCACCCTTCAGAAGGGACTACTCCAAGCTCTGCTCTTAACTGTTCTAGACCAATAAGCCACCACTGTGCTCCTTAATATACCGAATATCAGCAGTGGCTTTTTATTGGTGAATGGGGTGGCCTATTGACTAGTACCGTAGGTGTTAGAAGTGGGCTCAAATTGGTGAGTTTAAAGCTCTCCAAGATATGTAGGTCAGCCAAAATAGTTCAGAAATCCTCCCACCTTGCAGGAACAGTCGGCAAGAGTCTCATGGAGGCTAGAACTTAAACCCTGAGGGATGGGGCTTCGAGCTTGATGCCCTGCCAGTCCTCCATCCAGCCTTTACTTTATAATTGCCTGATGCCTACTAACAAGACCTAGGATATTGCTTCTGGAATGTTATCATACCTGCTTCAAGGGAATCATTCATGCTTGCTGGTAGTTCACCTGAAAGGACAGAAAGATGGTGCTCTGGGGACCTCTACAAACAGGCTGCATAAGCTGTTTGTGGTCTGCTTGCACAAGAGTGCTTTTAAAAATAAATGTGGGAGACTGGCTTTCAGTATAAGCTGAGAGCAAGGTGTCGGGGAAACAGCTAATCTTTACCTTCATCAACCTTCTTTGAAGGATACAGCACCAATGCAAAGAATTGCATGTGATCAAATTAGGTCAGTTTTCTAGGAAGCCAGAAAAAAGAATAAAAGTTTCTTTAATATAACTGATTTTGAGATGTAAGATCTGTATCTGTTTAATTCATCCTTATATCCCCAGCCCAGTCTAGTGCCACCCGCATAGTAAGTGTTCAATATGTATTTGTCAAATGAATCATTGTTGGAGAAATTCTGAAGAAGTTCCTTAAAAGAGCAATTCTTAAAGCATCATGCACCTCAGTGGGGGGCACTGGAGAGCTAGGCAGGAAAATACTGTTGGCTGCTATTTCTAGGTGGGGAGAGATTAATTCAAGCTGCCAATGTTTGATGGCTGCAGGAAATCCTGCACCCCACAGTAGTGGGAGAAGATGTTTGGGCCAGAGAGACCTGCTGATCTGCTGCCTCATTCTTTATGAAGAAGGAAACTCCCATGATCAATGCATAAGTGAAGAGAAGGGAAGGTTTGCAAGGATAATTTTCCATCAGGACATTCTAGGGCTAGGTTCAAGCCACCAATGGAAAACACTGGCCCAGTAAGGAAAAATTGTGCTTGACTATAATGGCTAATTTTATATGTCAACTTGGCTGGACCACAGTGCCCAGATATTTGGTCAAATATTATTCTAGATGTTTCTGTGGTGGTGTTTTTGGATGAGATTAACATTGAAAGGTAGATTTTGACTAAAGCATGTTATCCTCCATAATGTGGGTGGGCCTCACCCAATCAGTTGAAGGCCTGAATAGAACAAAAGACTGTCTTCTCTTGCGCAAAAGGGAATTCTGCAGCAGGTGGCCTTTGGACTTGAACTGCAGCATCAGCTCTTCCCTGAATCTCCAGCCTGCCTGCCCGCCCTGCAGATTTTAGACTTGGCAGCCTCCATAATCACGTGAACTAATTCCTTAAAATAAATCTATCTGTATATTATATACAGTCATCTTATTTGTTTTGTTTCTCTGGAGAACTCTGGCTAACACAGTGACCACTGAAAATTTAATAAATTAAGCAAAGGATACCCTTATATTTTTTGCAGCTCTTAATACCAGTAATAGTGAATGTGATGGTTAGTTTTATGTGTCCACTTGACTGGGCTAAGGGTTGCCCAGATAGCTGGTAAAACATTATTTCTGGATATGTCTCTGTGGTGTTTCTGGAAGAGATTAGCATTTGAATCAGTAGAATGAGTAAAGAAAATCCCCCTCACCAGTGTGGGTGGGCATCTTCCAATCTGTTGACGGCTTGTATAGAACACAATGGTGGAGGAAGGGCTACTTTGCTTTCTGCTAGAGGTGGGACATACATCTTCTCCTACCCTCAGACATTGATGCTTTTGGTTCTCTGGCCTTTGGACTTAGACAGAGACTTAGACCAGGGTCTCCTGGTTCTCAGGCCTCCAGGTTTGGGCTGGAACCACACGACTGGTTTTCCTGGGCCTCCAGCCTGCAAACAATAGGTTGTGAGACTTCTCAGCCTCCATAGTCACATGAACCAACCCTTCATAATAAATCTTTCTTATTGATTCTGTTTCTCTGGAGAACCCTGACTAATACAGCAAATATATTTATAGGACTGAGAAAAATAATCATTACAAGACCAATATTTATTGAGTGCTTACTATGTGTCAGGAACTTTTCTAGGCACTTAACACATCATTTGATTACCTGCAATTTAAAAATGAGAAAATGGAGACATCAAGAGGGTGATTTACTTGTCCAAGTTCATAGTTTGCAGGGGTGAAACTAAGCTCTAAACACAGATAGTCTTGTTCCAGAACTTACATGCTTAATCATTATGCTATATTGCCTCACTGAACTGTCATGAGGAACAAATTATTTCAGTTCTTCCCATAATGTTAGTTTTTGCAATAGCCTACGGAGTACCTCTCAAGCTGTCAAGCACATATTAGCAACTTAATTATGAATCTGAGTTGCTGGGGTTGCTGTAGAGAATCAAACACATTAACCCCTGTATTACTGGAGGCCGGTTATCAGAGAAATTCACCTTTGTGAGAAATTCATGAGAATAAGAAATTAAGCAAAAGATATGTGTGCTTAAAGAGGCTACAAAGTTCATGCCTAAATCTTAATTGCTTCACTCCTAAGAAAGCTTCTTAACCTATTACTTAGACCCTATATATCCTTACCATTAGGTACAATTCCAACAGAGTTTGAAATCTACTTTCTGTCTCTGCAGACAGTAAAAGTGGGGAGATGGGCTACCGAAGATGATCACTACATTATCAGCTGGTACAAGGGCATTGAAAGTCTAAAAAAATCCACAGCAAAAACTCGGACAACATGAGAGGTTTAGGTCATTGTGAGGAGCAAATAGACCTCCACTTGTCACTGGCCCTGAGGACATCACTATAAAATAACTAAGGTTCATAATAATGACCATGAATCATTGATTAGGTTTAATGCAACTATGTTTAACACACTCTCTTTAAAAGGCAGGTGTGTGCATAAAACAGTGTTTCAATTCTAAAAGTTATTCTAGCTGAATTAATTTTCTGAGATGGTTTAATAAAACTGAAATTTCATTTTATGCCTTAAACAAAAGGTGACATTTCTTTGTTACTTGCATGAGATTGCTTTGTGTTGTTGTAATGTCAAGAATTTTCAGAGCTGAAGGGACCTTAGAAATAGTATACTTTAGTCCAGTCACTCAAGGGCATATAAGTAGCTAGACCATAGCTACATCTAGGATTTCATTTCCTTTTTAAATTTTTTTTAATTTTAAATTTTTTTCACTCATTTTCCATTCCCACAGAGTTGGCAGGGAATTCTGCTCTACACCACTACCTAGGGATCCAGTTGATAGAAACTTCTTTTTCTTGGGGTGCCTGGGTGGCTCGGTTAGTTGAGCATCCAACACTTGGTTTCAGCTCAGGTCATGATCTCAGGGTTCTGGGATCCAGGCCTGCACTGGGCTTTGCGCTCACTGGGGAGTCTACTTGAGGATTCTCTCTCTCTCTGCCCCTCCCCCCGTTCGCTTGCTAAAATTAAAAAAAAAGAAACTATGAAGAGAAGGAAGGAGAAAGAATCAAGTGCTGGCAATTAAATACATTGACCCCTTTGGGGCGCCTGGGTGGCTCAGTCGTTAAGCATCTGCCTTTGGCTCAGGTCATGATCCCAGGGTCCTGGGATCGAGCCCCACATCGGGCTCCCTGCTCTGCGGGAAGTCTGCTTCTCCCTCTCCCACTCCCCCTGCTTGTGTTCCCTCTCTCACTGTGTCTCTCTCTGTCAAATAAATAAATAAAATCTTTAAAAAAAAAAAATAGGGCGACTGGGTGGCTCAGTTGGTTAAGCGACTGCCTTCGGCTCAGGTCATGATCCTGGAGTCCCGGGATCGAGTCCCGCATCGGGCTCCCTGCTCAGCGGGGGGTCTGCTTCTCCCTCTGACCCTCTTCCTTCTTGTGCTGTCTCTCATTCTCTCTCTCAAATAAATAAATAAAATCTTAAAAAAATAAATAAAATAAAATAAATAAATAAATAAAATAAATAAATAAATACATTGACCCTTTCCACCCACTCCACTGACAAGAAAGAGTCACATGGCTCTACCAACTGCAAAGAGGACTGGACAATCTATTCTTGCAAGCACTCAGGAAGTGGAAGGAAACCAGTATCAGTGAACACTAGTAATATCTACCAGTGTTCTTTCCCTTATATCACCCTTCTTAAACAACTTTGCAAATTTCAAGGTAGTGATGGGGATAATAAGACCGACGGTGACAATGGTAATGATATCTGATATCTGCTCAGGTCCTTAAAGTCCAGAGAATGCGTCTCTCATTCACGTTATTAACTCAACCTTGTGCAATAACATCATCTTTTTCACATGAGAAAATCAGGCTCAGAGAAAGTCCAATTGAATGGAGTGATTTGTTTAGGATCCTATAAATGAGTCTTTAGGAGATGAAATACTGCCGGTCTAGTCAGAGCCGAAGAAGACCTGAAGAAGAAAAATGGGAGAGGCATCTCATCCAGGGACAGGCCAACATGAGAAACCCATTCCCAGAACTCACTACAGAAGAGCTTTGAAGCACAAGCATTCATAAAAGTAAAGAAATAGTGGAACTGGTTTCTAATTATGACTCCTTCACTTATAATCAAATGCACCCTTTTATTTTGCAACAAAACATGTCTGGTGCATAAGTATAGACACAATATCTATTATATTAATGTAAAACAAAGTAAAAACCACACGTTCCTAATAGAAAGTATTAAGTGTTATGTAATGACACTATTACATTTGAAAGATTACGTCTGGGCTAGAAATTTAAGGGATGAAGTCATGACAAAAAAAATTACAATTGTGAAATGAATCAATCCTGTCTGATCTATGGGAAAGCTTAATAATTAGGATTTTAGGAGCAAAAGTAGCCAAATGAGAATGACAGACCCAATCACGCAGCAAGTATTTGGTATTAAGTTAGTCCAGGGATGGTTGAAAAATAAATAAATAAATAAATGAATAAATAAATAAATAAATAAATAAATAAATAGAAAGTCACAGGACAGAATACAGAGGAAAGTGTGGTCTTCTGGAAATTTATACATCATTGAAAAAGACAAAACTAATACATGTAAAATGATACATATTCTTTTTTTTTTTAAGATTTTATTTATTTGTCAGAGAGAGAGAGAGAATGCGCACAAGCAGGGGGAGTGGCAGGCAGAGGGAGAAGCCCGATGCAGGGCTCGATCCCAGGACCCCGAGATCATGACCTGAGCTGAAGGCAGATGCTTAACCGACTGAGCCACCCAGGCATCCCATGGTACATGTTCTTATAAAATGGTCTGTAACAAAGTGCTGTTTCGTCCAGTGAAAACTCCAAAAAATATAGGAAATGTGAAGGAAAGTAAATTCTGAGAAAGAAAAGAAGGAGGCATACTCAGTGAACATTTCATGCAAAAGCTGATGGAGATTCAGGACTTAAAGCCTGAGTATAGTCTGGAGAGGTGAACAGGAAAAGGGAGTCCATTCTAGAAACAGCATGAACAAAGGCTCAAGATGTATTGTGCTCCCGGGAAGGTGTCATGCCTTGTGGCGTGCCCATGTGTGTTATTAGTTGTGTAGATGCACTTCTATCCCACTGGGTTATTACATCTTAAGGAAAGGGCCTTATTCATCTTTATATAAGTGGAATAAGCATTGCATTCTGTAGCTAAACAGTGCTCAAAACTGTTTAATTCGTATGGTTTAATTTTTTTTAAGATTTTATTTATTTATTTGACAGAGAGACACAGCGGGAGAGGGAACACAGCAGGGGGAGTGGGAGAGGGAGAATCAAGCTTCCCGCTGAGTGGAAAGCCCGATGCGGGGCTCCATCCCAGGATCCTGGGATCATGACCCGAGCCGAAGGCAGATGCTTAACGACTGAGCCACCCAGGCACCCCTGGTTTAAAATTTTTGCTTAGAAGCATAGAAAAAGGGATTCACATAGGTTCCAAACTTTTCCTGAAGCTGTTTGTTGCTGATTTTAAAATGGAAGATTTTATTCCTAATGATTTTTTCTCCGTTACTACGAAAGACTCAAACTATAATGGGAAGACTAATGCCAAGTTGGTTTGTACCACATGCAAAGCACTCAAGTAACAAACCCGCTTCTTTGTAACTTTTTGTTATACCATTACCTGGGGAGAAAGTTGGAACGATTGCCAAGCCGAGACAGGATTCCCTCATTCAGCTCATTTCTTCTTGAATAATTCATTGGCAAAGTTCCTCTTACCTGCAAGAAGCCTAGAGTTTCTTATTGTGTCTTAAAGAATTTTAACTGAACCCCTCCTTATCTTGATGTCAACATGGTCTTATGTATTATTTTTCACTTTTAAAAAAATCTGTTCACACTCTAAAGCTTGAAACAGTTTGTAGTTTTTGTTTCTTGTTTTCATTATTTTCTCAGGCTTCTTAGCTCAATTAACAAGCTAATGAGGCCAATGGTGTCCAAGATCGTGAGCATGGCTTGTCTCACACCTTATCCCTTCCTTGGCCACAGACTGCTCCCTGACCCCCTGTGATATGGTGATTTATAAGAAAGACATATTTTAGTCTTGCCCAGTTTCTGGCACAGAGTTCCAAAAACCCTTGAAATTTCCCAAGAGAGAAGAGATAAAGGTGTCTAGTTATTCATAACAAGTCCCTTTCAACCCACCAGTGTATGTTAATGAGGGAACTTTTGGCTAGCCTGATGATGGGGGTGATTGCCAGGGGACCAAATGAGGATCAGAGGGTTGGAACTTTCTGCCTCAAATCCCATTGTCCAGAGAGGGAGGAGGATCTGGAGGTTGAATGAATCCCCAAAGGCCAAGGATTTAATCTATCATGCCTATTGTAATGAAGCCACCCTAAATAAAGACCCACAAAAGAAAGGTCTGGAGAAAGCTTCTGGACTGGTGAACACATGGAGGTGCTGGGAGGATGGCACGCCCAGAGAGGGCATGGAAGCTGCACTCCCCCTCTCCCCACACCTGGCTTCATGCATCTCTTCCATCTGGCTGTTATACCAATACTACTACTACTACTACTACTACTACTACTACTAATCCAGGAATCTTGTAAGTCCACTGTTTTCCTGAGTTCTGTGAGCCCCTCTAGCAAATTGACTGAACCTGAGGAAGAAGTTTGGGGACCTCCAATTTATAGCTGGTCAGTCAGAAATCTAAATGGAAAGCTGGACGTGTGATTGGCCTTTTGGGGGGGGGCACTCTTGTGAGACTGAGCCCATAGCCTGTGGGATCTGACGCATCTCCAGGTAGGATAGTGTTAGAATTGAGTTAAATAGTAGAACACCCAGCCCATGTTGCAGAACTGCTTGATGTGTGGAACCCACACATCTGAAGTCAAAAGTGCAGCGTGTAGTGAAGTCTTAAGAGTAGAAGACACGGGACAAGTTTTTCTTTAGGTTCTTTAACCTCCATCTCTAAAACGTACCTACTTAATCATTCGACTGAAGTGCTGGGTTAGTTCAGGGGATGGAGTGTAGCTATTGGATGCTCTAGTCCAAGGACTTGCCTTTCTGACAAATGGCCATGAGCCTTTAATTTGTCGAGGGCAGCAATCATCAAGGTTCCAAGGCTCAGTTTTTCCCTCCTATAAAAAGAGGATGATGATTAATATGAATAATTATTAAGACTATGTACCACCACATAAAAGGGAGACATGAAATTATTTGTGCCCTGTGAGTACAACCATTTAAAAATGCCTACAGCTATAATAGCCCAAGAATGAAAGGGAAAACAAAATAAAACCAAAAAGGAAAAATGATTATGTTTTACAGAGGTGGGATTATGAATGAATTTATTCTTTCCTCTGAATTTTCTCTGAACATTGTTATTATAAACAAACCAGATGTTCTAAACTCCTCTAGACACTGGGCTCTGACTTTCCTTTTATGTCCAAATAAAATGGTGTAATTATACATCCCAATGTTTTCCTGTAATTGTTTTTTTTTTTTTTAATTCCCAGCAGAGATGTGGGGTTGGTGGGGGAGAGGGTTTTATTCTCTTCTCTTGCCCATGTGCCCGTGGCTACGGTCCATTCTCAGCACAGCTTCTCCCTAAGCAGAGACCAGCCTTTTTCTCAATGTAAAAATCACAATTAACTCAAGGCTATTAACTCACTCTTATCTTGCAGGCTCTTTGAGGAAAAAGAGAGGATTATAGAACAGCACATAACACAAAACAACTGGAAATTGGATGTTATATACCTCTTTGCCCCACCACACATACCTAGCTAACTTCTCCCTGAAATATTGATCTTCCATCTCTGACCAGATCAAATGCCCCCTATAAATATAATCTTGCCCATCTCTTCCTAACATTTAAGACTGTTAATGCCACTTTTACTTGTGTGGTTACTGTAATTAATAGCTTCCTCTCTCATTGTATTATAAGCTCCATAAGGGCAAGGTCTATTTTTGGTTTTATTCACCATTGTATTCCCAGCACCTAGCACAGCACCTGGCCCATAGTAAACATTAAATAAATATTGCCTGAATAAATAAGTAAAGATTGTTAACATTTACTGAGCACAAGAGATTTTATAGGCATAGTGCTTATATGCTAGATACGACATTGTTCTCAGTGCTTTACGTATAGGATCTCATTTAATATAACAACTCTGTGAGATGTATATGGTTCTTACTCCTGTTGCACTCATGACAAAACTAAGGCACAGAGAAGTTGTGTGATTGCCCAAGATCACACAGCTTATAAGTGGAAGGACTGGGATTCAACCTGTGTCCTGAGCCCTGCTCCTAACCTAGGTGCACGTTGTTTTAAAGAGATGAATCAGTGAATAAAGAGGGAGATTCATCGAATTATTTATCCCAGGAAGAATTTATTGTCCATCTACTTTTCTAGGCATTTGGAAAAAGGTAAAATAATTCCCTTCTGTCACGTAGCTCAAAGCTGTGTGTGTGTGTGGGCGCGCGTGCGCGTGCCCGTGTGTGTGCGTGTGCGCATGTGCACAGCTGCTCACGAGATAATCGACAAGTGAATGTGTAACATGCCAGGTGATGTGTGCTGTAAAGAGTAAAGCAAGCTAGAGGAATGGAGAACGAGGCAAGCTTCCGCTGTTTCTGCTAGTGTGGCCAGGGAAGGCTCCTCCAGAAAAGTGATTTGCGACAGCTGAGCATTAGGTCAAACAGAATACATACAGATGATTTGAGGAATGTTTTCCCATTAACAAATGATTCAGTTAAAATTATATGAACAGATAAAATTTAGAGCAAA
>NW_027970176.1:0-1128 GCF_054177405.1 Leptonychotes weddellii
ATCAGACAACAAAAAGAAATAAAAGGTATTCAAATTGGCAAAGAAGAAGTCAAACTCTCTCTCTTCACAGATGACATGATACTTTATGTGGAAAACCCAAAAAACTCCACCCCCAAATTACTAGAACTCATACAGCAATTCAGTAATATGGCAGGATACAAAATCAATGCACAGAAATCAGTTGCTTTATTATACAATAATAATGCAACTGTAAAAAGAGAAATTAGAGAAATGATTCCATTTACAATAGCACCAAAAACCGTAAGATACCTCGGAATAAACCTCACCAAAGAGGTAAAGGATTTATACTCTAGGAACTACAGAACATTCATGAAAGAAATTGAAGAAGACACAAAAGATGGAAAAACATTCCATGCTCATGGATCAGAAGAATAAATATTTTTAAAATGTCTATGCTGCCCAGAGCAATCTATACCTTCAATGCCATCCCGATCAAAGTCCCAATGACATTTTTCAAAGTGCTGGAACAAACAATCCTAAAATTTGTATGAAATCAGAAAAGACCCCAAATCGTCAAGGAAATGTTGAAAAAGAAAAATAAAGCTGGGGGCTTCATGTTGCCCGAATTCAAGCTATATTACGAAGCAGTGATCACCAAGACAGCATGGTACTGGCACAAAAACAGACATATAGACCAATGGAACAAAATAGAGAGCCCAGATATGGACCTTCAACTCTATGGTCAAATAATCTTTGACAAAGCAGGAAAAAATATGCAATGGAAAAGAGACAGTCTCTTCAATAAATGGTGCTGGGAAAATTGGACAGCTATATACAGAAGAATGAAATTCAACCATTCTCTAACACCATACACAAGGATAAACTCAAAATGGAAGAAAGACCTCAATATGAGACAGGAATCCATCAAAATCCTAGAGGACAACATAGGCAGTAACCTCTTCGATATTGGCCACAGCAACTTCTTTCAAGATACATCTCCAAAGGCTAGTGAAACAAAAGCAAAAATGAACTTTTGGGACTTCATCAAGATAAAAAGCTTCTGCACAGCAAAGGAAACAGTCAACAAAACAAAGAGGCAACCCACAGAATGGGAGAAGATATTTGCAAATGACACTACAGATAAAGGGCTGGTATCCAAGATCTATA
>NW_027970177.1:0-207 GCF_054177405.1 Leptonychotes weddellii
ACTTCTCGCGTGGTTCCCATACTCAAGCCTGTGACTTGGCTTCCCTTCTGGTGGGTCCTGGTTCATATGCGCCACGTTGGAGTTATGACCTATTCCCCTATGCCCACCCCACCCACAGAGATAGACAAGCAAGTAAATAAACCTTTTTCTTCTTCCAGTATTCTCTTTGTAAATGACACCACTCATCTTGTTGGCTAATCCCAGTTA
>NW_027970178.1:0-207 GCF_054177405.1 Leptonychotes weddellii
GGGTAAATACCCAGTAGTGCAATTGCTGGATCATATGGTAGCTCTATTTTCAACTTTTTGAGGAACCTCCATACAGTTTTCCAGAGTGGCTGCACCAGCTTGCATTCCCACCAACAGTGTAGGAGGGTTCCCCTTTCTCCGCATCCCCGCCAACATCTGTCGTTTCCTGACTTGTAAATTTTAGCCATTCTGATTGGTGTGAGGTGG
>NW_027970179.1:0-207 GCF_054177405.1 Leptonychotes weddellii
GCGCCTGGGTGGCTCAGTTGGTTAAGCGACTGCCTTCAGCTCAGGTCATGATCCCAGGGTCCTGGGATCGAGTCCCGCATCGGGCTCCCTGCTCTGCGGGGAGCCTGCTTCTCCCTCTCCCACTCCCCCTGCTTGTGTTCCCTCTCTCGCTGTGTCTCTCTCTGTCAAATAAATAAATAAAATCTTTAAAAAAATAAATAAATAAAA
>NW_027970180.1:0-207 GCF_054177405.1 Leptonychotes weddellii
CTGGTGGTGGGTACTGAGGAGGGCACATTCTGCATGGAGCACTGGGTGTTATGCACAAACAATGAATCATGGAACACTTCATCTAAAACTAATGATGTAATGTATGGGGATTAACATAAGAATAAAAAAAAAAAGATTGTGTAGCCAGATTATTCTACACCATCTCAAATGGCTAGATCACATGCTTTTTTCATATCAAAAGCTGGA
>NW_027970181.1:0-207 GCF_054177405.1 Leptonychotes weddellii
AAGGACGTCCAAAAGACCCCACAGAGGTCCCCGTGTGGAGCGGACGCTGGGGGGCAGCTCCCGATCCACCCCCTCAGGACCAAGGCACCATCCTGCTGCAGCCAGCTCTCCCTGGGGACGCAGCTCAGGCCTCGGTTCTACCAACAGCACCGGGTAACGTGTCTCTGCCGAAGCCCAGTCCCTTCGTGCCTCCTCGGCTCTCATCCC
>NW_027970182.1:0-207 GCF_054177405.1 Leptonychotes weddellii
GCCACACAGATTCCGACTGCAGCCCTCTTCTCTGGCCACCTCATTGCTCCAGACCTGGAAGACAGGCCCTACACGTGACAAGCTCCCTAGGACCTCGGAGCCACTGTCCGTGCTGCTCCCTCTCCCTACAGCGCTGTTCTCCTCTTTCCAAGAAATCCAAATACTCATCCTCTGAGACCCAGCTCCAACGCCCCCTCCTGCAGAAGG
>NW_027970183.1:0-207 GCF_054177405.1 Leptonychotes weddellii
CTCTTTAAAAAAAAAAAAAAAAAAGTAGGGAAGTGCTTAAAAGTTTCTACTATGAGTGGTTGGATTCATGGGCCAAAGCACACAAGCATTAAATAGATGCTTGCAGAGCAACCTGGTCAGATGTGCCAGCAAACACATGTGAGAAAGAAAATATCAAAGCTGCCACATTTTGTATTCTTGGTATGGATTCCTAGTCAGCTATGTCCT
>NW_027970184.1:0-207 GCF_054177405.1 Leptonychotes weddellii
CACTCTCCCGTCTCGAGGCCACTGAGCAAAACAGCTGAGGATGTAGGCTGTGCAGTCGGACTACCAGAGTTTAAACCCTGCCTCCTCTGTTTATTGGAAATGGAACCTTGAAAAAAGCACTCAACCTCCCACAGCTCGGTTTTCTTATCTGTAAATGGAGATGGTGTTCACAACAGTCACTTCCTCTGCATGGAGACTGGGAGGGTC
>NW_027970185.1:0-207 GCF_054177405.1 Leptonychotes weddellii
TAGGAACATGATTTTTTAACACCTCATTCCCTTTTAGGTACACTTCACTTGTTTTAATAGATGGTAATATTTTATTCCATCACAATTTGACTGCTTTAACTTTCTTTCTTTTTCTTTTTCTTTTTTTTTTTCCAATTGCAAACAAGATTAACATGAATTGCTTTGTACACATATCTGTGAGCATCTATACAAAAATTAGGATAGGAC
>NW_027970186.1:0-207 GCF_054177405.1 Leptonychotes weddellii
TTTTGCTGTATCTGAACACTTGGGTGGGATTGGTGTGGTTTGGGAATTGAGTAAAAGGAGAAAAACTGCAGGAGGAAGTTACCCTCCACTAAAAAATAGAGAGCAAGGCTTCACCAACTGGTTTTGATGATTATTTCATTCCCAGTGCAAGGTCTTCCAATCACTTGTTCACGGATATATTCTTTCTTCTGATTCTCTTTGACACAT
>NW_027970187.1:0-1128 GCF_054177405.1 Leptonychotes weddellii
CTCCATCTTACCTCTGAATTAATAAAAGGTGAATATTACTCTCCCTTCTGCCCACCTACCCCTTCCCTCCTCCACGCTGCCTGTTTTGCAGAGGAGGAGAAACTGAGCAGCCGCTTGGCCAGACTAGAAATTGGTTTCAGCTCAGTTCTGTGCTCCACTGTAATGGACAAGCTGGCTGCACATACACTGTCCTACATATGACTTTCAGTTGAATGAGCTTTTATTTTTTTTTTAGATTTATTTATTTGAGAGAGAGAGAAAGAACACAAGCAGGGAGGAGGGGGCAGAGGGAGAAGAAGCAGACCCCCCACTGAGCAGGGAGCCTGATGCGGGGCTTGATCCCAGAGCCCTGGGATCATGACCCAAGCTGAAGGCAGAGGCTTAACCAACTGAGCCACCCAGGTGCCCCTTGAATGAGCCTTTTTTTTTTTTAAGATTTTATTTATTTATTTGACAGAGAGAGGTCTGCAGAAAAGAGGTCAAACATAGTGAAGCTACATAACCCATCTAAGAAACAACAACAAAAAAGCTCATTCAAGGGGCTCCTGGGTGGCTCAGTCGTTAAGCGTCTGCCTTCGGCTCAGGTCATGATCCCAGGGTCCTGGGATCGAGCCCCGCATTGGGTTCCCTGCTTAGCGGGGAGTCTGCTTCTCCCTCTCTCCCTACTTGTGTTCCTGCTCTCGCTGTCTCTCTCTCTTTCTCTGTCAAATAAATAAATAAAATCTTTAAAAAAAAAAAAAAAAGAAAGAAAAGAAACATCAGGCCCTGGCGAGTGCCCCTCACCATACTGCTTACTTGTGACATAGTACATGTTTCCTGTCCTCTCTTGGTAACAGTTCATTAGGCATTAGAGCAACAAATAACATTCTGAACTCTGACGAGCATCTTGTTTGCTAACTGCTGACATGGTTGTCAGAAACCAAGAGATCTGAACCCATGGTTTTAAGACTTTGTTTGCTTGTCCATTACACTGGAGCACAGAACTGAGCTGAAACCAATTTCTAGTCTGGCCAAGCGGCTGCTCAGTTTCTCCTCCTCTGCAAAACAGGCAGCGTGGAGGAGGGAAGGGGTAGGTGGGCAGAAGGGAGAGTAATATTCACCTTTTATTAATTCAGAGGTAAGATGGAG
>NW_027970188.1:0-207 GCF_054177405.1 Leptonychotes weddellii
AAACCTCGCAACACAATGTTATTTTTATTTGTTTGCTTAGATAGTTGTATTTTAAAGAGATTTAAGTAATAAGAAAAAAAATCTCCTATGTTTATCCATATAGCTCCCATTTCTGGTGGTCTCTATTCCTTTTTGTGGATCCATATTTCCATCTGGTGTCATTTCCTTTCTATCCAAAGGACTCCCTTCAGTATTTCTTATAGCGCC
>NW_027970189.1:0-207 GCF_054177405.1 Leptonychotes weddellii
AATAGATTGAAGTATATACAATCATTTGATTTTCAATAAAGGAGTCAAAGCAATTTAATGGATAAAAAGAGTCTTTTCCAAAAGCTGTGCTGGAATACTGAATATTCATATTTTAAAACTGGCAACTCTGACTTCACACAACACATAAATATTTAAATGAGGTGGATCATCAACTTATACATAAAAGCTGAAATCATAAAGTTTTAG
>NW_027970190.1:0-207 GCF_054177405.1 Leptonychotes weddellii
CCTTCCTTGAGCTTTCCTGTTTAATTTTCCTGTTTAAATTTCCCGTTTAATTTAATTTAGAAGGGGGAGCTAAGACAGAAGAAAGAGAAATTAAGGAGTCGATCCCATTTACAATTGCACCCAAAACCATAAGATACCTAGGAATAAATCTAACCAAAGAGACAAAGGATCTGTACTCAGAAAACTATAAAATACTCATTAAAGAAA
>NW_027970191.1:0-207 GCF_054177405.1 Leptonychotes weddellii
ATATTTTGGGTAGGATTAACCATTCAGTTCAGCCTTTTATAAATAATCATATGAGATTGAATCATCTCAATCCTTTTTTCTGGGTTACTGTATGAAGTGATGCAATATCAGTGCAGACAACTAAACATCTAACCAACCAGCCATTCCAAATAAGAACATCTACTCTCCATTACTTTATTCAAGTGAGATCACTGATCAACGGATTCT
>NW_027970192.1:0-207 GCF_054177405.1 Leptonychotes weddellii
CTCTATGTGAAACATAAGCATTGTCAAATGCTATTCAAAACTAATGCCAGGTTGAAAAATGTTGCCTAGTTTAATGGGTATTCATTATCCATTGCGAGGATAAAATCATATACAATACCATTTATTTGTTCACAAATATATATTAAACAGTATTCTGTGTTAGTCACTGTGCTGGTCATTGGTGACACCTGATGAACAAGATAGCAC
>NW_027970193.1:0-207 GCF_054177405.1 Leptonychotes weddellii
GTCCTCATAGGCACTGCTGTCGAATGCCGAAGGGCCACCTCCCATGGGCACAGGTGACATCAGCCAGGAGCCCTGACCCCACAGAATTAAATCATTTTAATCTCGGGCGCCTGGGTGGCTCAGTCGTTAAGCGTCTGCCTTCGGCTCAGGTTGTGGTCCCAGGGTCCTGGGATCGAGCCCCGCATCGGGCTCCCTGCTCCGCGGGGA
>NW_027970194.1:0-207 GCF_054177405.1 Leptonychotes weddellii
ATGATTTTTGTGCATCTATTGAGAGGATCATACGGTTCTTTTTTTTTTTTTTTTTTGAATTATTTTGGCTATTTTATTTATTTATTTTTTTATTCTTATGTTAATCCCCATACATTACATCATTAGTTTTAGATGAAGTGTTCCATGATTCATTGTTTGTGCATAACACCCAGTGCTCCATGCAGAACGTGCCCTCCTCCATACCCA
>NW_027970195.1:0-207 GCF_054177405.1 Leptonychotes weddellii
ATGCTATTTTTTGTGGTTTTTGTTTTTTTTAATTTTATCTATCTACTTGTCAAAGAGAGCGAGACAGAGCACAAGCAGGGGGAGCAGCAGGTAGAGGGAGAAGCAGGCTCCCTGCTGAGCAGGGCGTCCAATGGGGGACTCGATTCCAGGCCCCTGGGATCCTGGGATCCTGACCCCAGCCGAAAGCAGGCAGACGCTTAACCGACT
>NW_027970196.1:0-207 GCF_054177405.1 Leptonychotes weddellii
GAGAGAGAGAGAGAGGCAGAGGGAGAAGCAGGCTCCCAAGGAGCAGAGAGCCCGATGCGGGACTCGATCCCAGGACCCTGGGATCATGACCTGAGCCGAAGGCAGATGCTTAACCATCTGAGCCACCCAGGCGCCCCCCCATTCAGTTTTTAATTCACTTATTTATATCAGTGTGGACTCATGGTTTCCTGTTTTATTTGATGGGTT
>NW_027970197.1:0-207 GCF_054177405.1 Leptonychotes weddellii
GCACCTACCCTGCCCTGCACCTGTCGGGGCTCACCTGCCCTGCGCACCTGCCCTGCACCTGTTGGGGCTCACCTGCGCTGCCTGAGGACACAGCTGGCTCAGACGTGACTGTGCCCTCACAGAGACTAACAACCCACAGGGACCACGGCTACGGTGCTCAGAGGATGTGCTCACGGGGTAGCTGAAAAAAGGGAGGTCTACAGGAGG
>NW_027970198.1:0-1128 GCF_054177405.1 Leptonychotes weddellii
GGTGCAGACCCACACAGTTAACAACAGGCGGGTCTAGGGCCAAATCCATCTGCTTCAATTTGCATTCAGAAAAGGCAGCAGAATATATGGAAAGCTCATGACTTTTGAGTCTCACAGGCTGGACAAGTTAATAGTCTTCTCATCTATAAAATGGGGATAATAAGGCCAGCACCGATGAACTGTCAAAAGTATAAATAAGATATATAAGAGCTGGCACATGGGGCGGCCTGGGTGGCTCAGACCTTAAGTGTCTGCCTTCAGCTCAGGTCATGATTCCAGGGTCCTGGGATCGAGCCCTGCATCGGGCTCCCTGCTCTGTGGGAAGCCTGCTTCTCCCTCTCCCACTGCCCCTGCTTGTGTTCCTTCTCTCACTGTATGTCTGTCAAATAAATAAATAAAATCTTAAAAAAACAAAACAAAACAAAAAACAAGAGCTGGCACATGGCAGGGAGTGAGTGAAAGTCCTTTTCTGCCCCTTCTCCCTCTTTCGCCTCTATTAAGCAGGAGTCTGTCCCCTTGTGTTGGGTCAATACGGCCTGCTCTGCTCCAGCCCGAGAGCGCACACCCATTCTCTGGGACCCACTGGCCAGCTGAAGCAGAGGTGGCCGGAGGGCCACAGAGCCACAAAGTGCTGACAGAAAAGGAACTCAACCATCATCTCAGAAAGCTCCTTATTTGACAGACAAAAAACCCCAGGGATCAGAGAGCGCTTGAGGGACAGAGGGCTCATCTGGTGCCGAGAAAGGCTAGTCCCCAGGGGTCTCCACTTCCAGTTCCATGAATTTCTCCCATCACCTTCTTATTCCAGATTTTTCCCACTCCCCTGGCTGAGGTGGAGAGAGGCCAGCTCTGCAGATGGGCCCTCCCTTCTCTCTAGATAGAAGGCCATGGTCGCGTGGGCAGGAGGGGAAGCCTGTGGGGACCCCCGAGAGTCAGGCTGACGCTACATGAGGAGCTGCCTTCTGCTGGCAGAGACCGGCTTCTTTTATAATTTTTTCTTTAAATTAAAAAAATTTTTTTTAAAGTAATCTCTGCACCCAACATGGGGCTCGAACTCACAATCCTGAGATCAAGAGTCGCACACTCTACTGACTGAGCCAGGAGACCGGCTTCTTTTAGGAGGGGCCT